>NC_134484.1:471986120-472066120 GCF_040206685.1 Ascaphus truei
CACATCACACACAATCCCCCCTCCCTGCACATCACACACAATCCCCCCTCCCTGCACATCACACACATCCCCCCTCCCTGCACATCACACACACATCCCCCCTCCCTGCACATCACACACACATCCCCCCTCCCTGCACATCACACACACATCCCCCCCTCCCTGCACATCACACACACATCCCCCCTCCCTGCACATCACACACAATCCCCCCCTCCCTGCACATCACACACATGCCCCCCCCCCTCCCTGCACATCACACACATGCCCCCCCTCCCTGCACATCACACACATCCCCCCTCCCAGCACATCACACACATCCCCCCCTCCCCGTACATCACACACATCCCCCCTCCCTGCTAATCACACACATCCCCCCTCCCTGCACATCACACACATCCCCCCTCCCTGCACATCACACACATCCCCCCCCTCCCTGCACATCACACACATCCCCCCTCCCTGCACATCACACACATCCCCCCCCTCCCTGCACATCACACACCCCCCCCCTCCCTGCACATCACCCCCCCCCTCCCTGCACATCACACACATCCCCCCCCCCTCCCTGCACATCACACACACCCCCCCCCCCTCTCCCCGGCACTAACGGCTACAAGAAGCAAAGAAGAAATGCAACATAACCCCCCATTATCTCCCAGTCCCTGTGATACAGGGAGGATTAACCCCTCCAGTGCCAGAGGCTCCCCTCACTATCAGAGGCTCAGCCTCTCAGGCTCCTGTGTGTAAGGAAGCTCAGAACAGCACTGGGATAATGTGCACAGGTCACACAAGGGAGGAGGAGGAAAGCACTTACCCAATAACACAGGCTGAAGATCTCTGTGCAGCAGGGGGTGGACAATGTGAGGGGGGGGGCACAGGAAAAGGGACTTAGAGGCTTCAGAGCCTATTCCTCAGTGTGTCCCCCCCTCAGTGCCTGAGATGTGCACTTTATCCCCTCCTCACTGTGTGTGTACTTCCTATGGAGGGTGGGGGGAGCCCCTGTGATCTCTCAGTCCTTCCCTGTGGGAGTGACCTGGATTCCCTCCTCAGGATGTGGGACAGTCTGTGCTCAGGATCAGGTTACAGGCTGGGAGTGTATGTACAGCACTCTGTGCTGTGTATGGGAGCAGGGACATGCAGGGCTGCAGACAGATTTCCCGGGTCCCAGGACTACTGTTACAACCAGGTTCCCCGTGTCGGCGGTCCTGCTATCCCCCCCCCCCCTATTTCACACCTCGTGAGCCCCCTCTATTTTCCTCCCCCCATGTTTTGTTTCTGCCCTCCGTCTCACCTCTCACTCTCCCCCCCCCTCCATCAATTACGCCACTCACTCAATCCTTAACCCCCCCCCCCGCCTCACATGTATTTCTTTCCCCAGCGTCTTACTCCCTCCCTCGCTCCTCACTCTCCCCGTCAATTATCCCACTGTCTCAATTTGCCCTCCTCACTCATTCCCTCCCCCCTCACGCATTTCCTCCCCCCCCCCACAAAATACATACCAAAAAAAAAAACCCTCCTCCAAATACATAACAAAATATCCCACCTCTCTAAATATATATTAAAAAAATCATCAAACCCCCCCCCCCCAAAATATATACAAATCCCCCCCACTCCCTCAAATACATATTTAGAAAAAAAACAATACATACAGTTAGGTCCGGAAATAATTGGACACTGATACAAGTTTTGTTATTTCGGCTATGTACCAAAATTAATTCAAGTTACAGTTAAATAATGAATATGAGCTTAAAGTGCAGTCTATCCGCTTTAATTTGAGGGTAGTCACATCCAAATTGGAGGAAGGGTTTAGGAATTACATCTCTTTAATATGTAGCCCCCTATTTTTCAAGGGACCAAAAGTCATTGGACAATTGACTCAAAAGCTGTTTCATGGACAGGTGTGGGCTAGTCCTTCGTTATTTCATCATCAATTAAGCAGGTAAACGGTCTGGAGTTGATTCCAGTTGTGGCATTCACATTTGGAAGCTGTTGCTGTGAACCCACAACATGCGGTCAAAGGAGCTCTCAATGCAAGTGAAACAGGGCATCCTAAGGCTGCAAAAAAAAAAGAAAATCCATCAGAGAGATAGCAGGAACATTAGGAGTGGCCAAATCAACAGTTAGGTACATTCTGAGGAAAAAAAGAACGCACTGGTGAGCTCTGCAACACAAAAAGGCATGGACGTCCACAGAAGACAACAGTAGTGGATGCTCGTAGGATCCTTTCCATGGTAAAGAAAAACCCCTTCACAACATCCAGCCAAGTGAAGAACACTCTCCAGGAGGTAGGCATATCATTATCCAAGTCTACCATAAAGAGAAGACTTCACGAGAGCAAATACAGAGTGTTCACCACAAGGTGCAAACTATTCATAAGCCTCAAGAATAGAAAGGCCAGATTAGACTTTGCCAAACAATATCTAAAAAAGCCAGCCCAGTTCTGGAACAGCATTCTTTGGATAGATGAAACTAAGATCAACCTGTACCAGAATGATGGGAAGAAAAAAGTATGGAGAAGGCTTGGAACGGCTCATGATCCAAAGCATACCACATCATCTGTAAAACACGGCGGAGGCAGTGTGATGGCATGGGCATGCATGGCTTACAATGGCACTGGGTCACTAGTGTTTATTGATGATGTGACAGAAGACAGAAGCAGCCGGATGAATTCTGAAGTGACCCAAAATATACTGCGAAAGCAACCCAGGAGTTTTTTAAGGCAAAGAAGTGGAAGCCAGGACAAGTGTCCCCAGCCCGGTGACCAGACAAAGCATGCACAGTTAAAGATAATCTATATTATAGGCGTATGTAACAGTTACAGATTAAAATGTGAGACAGGCTTAGGTTGAAAGAACTTAGACTGGTGGCGGCTGTGAGAGTCTCTGGTAGGTTGTTCCAGTTTTGGGGTGCACAGTAAGAGAAGGAGGAGCGGCCGGATACTTTGCTGAACCTTGGGACCATGAACAGTCTTTAGATCACAGATAAGTGCTGCATGTGGTCGGGGTGAGGAGCTTGTTCAGATAGATGGGTAGCTTGCCCAGAAAGTATTTGAAGGTGAGACAGGAAAGGTGAGCTTTGCGCCTAGACTCAAGTGATGACCAATCTAGTTCTTTGAGCATTTCGCAGTGATGTGTGTTGTAGTTGCATTGGAGAAAAAAGCAGCATTTTGAATTGTAGAGGGTATCAAGTTTGCTAAGGTTGGTTTGGGGGCAGAGTCGTATACTATGTCCGCATAGTCGATAATTGGCATTAGCATCTGCTTCGCGAAACGCTTTGGGTGTCAGGGTATCAATGTACATCCCAAATGTTAAATGGGGAGTCAAACCATATGCCCAAGTATTTAAAACTAGTAACAGGAGATAGGGTGGTATTAGCGTTGGCTCTGATCTGGAGCCCAGTGTCACGGGAGACCAGCCCAATTATACCTTTATACCGGGATCATATCACTGAGCAAAACAAGATAATGAAATAAATTGTAATTTATTCACATAAATAGGCAAACACACACTGATACACAAAATACAGGCAAAAGGCACACTTACTTGGAACTGGGGTAACACAAACTATTTGTCATGGAACAAGAATCATATTTCTGTTTGACCCCCCTTGCAACTTCTGCTTGTCAGCTCCTTAGTTTCAGCTGCATGTATTTGCTCTACACACACACACACACACACACACACACTGTGCCTGTGTGATATATTACTATGTTGCCTTTTCTGCTTCTGAGCATGTAGTCAGTGAGTTGCTACAGCAACCCCTGAGATCTGTTCTCAGAATGGGCTATTCTGCCCTCCCCCTGTCTTGCTGACAGTTGATCTGTCCCTAGACTATTCCTGTTTCCCAGATCCCCCTCACTGTCTTTTACGTTCCGACACTGGCTGAGTGAGTACCTCTTCTATGTTATACTCCTCCCGGCAAGGCCCAATCCTTTTCACCTGCCCTTAACTACGAAGCATCTACAGAGAAGCACTCTCCCAACACAACATTACATCCACAAGTGCCTGTATATGCAACATCCCTTTTCAATAAAGTGAAGAAAATATAACAGGACTTAGTGTGCTTTGGAAAGGGGGCTATGTTGAAGCTATCTGGGTCCATTCATAGCCTAGACATGACCCTGGGTCCAGAATACTATTATTTCCTAGATGTAGGGGCTTATCAATCACCAGCTTACCCTAAATAGTCTTGGAACCGCAAAGATTCCAGGCAGATTTTGCTGAAGCAGAGCCTTGCCTCTTTCTTGCTGGAAAAACTTTAGAATCTTGAGAGAAACTTAAAAACCTGGGAGAAATCTGAAAATCTGAGCTGCGTCAGGGTTTTTAAAACCTCTCAGTTTCATTCACAGAAACCTACAGCCCAATCAAAAGCGTGAGAAATTTCTCAGTAGCCAATTACAGCAGTACTCATCTGGCTGATGATGTTTGAGGCAGGGGGTGTGTTGAGCCAGCTTGAAAAAAAACATGTGGGCTGGAAATATGAATCAGCCAATGGGAAATATTCCCACAAGCAGCAACTTCCCCCCAGTTAACCCCTTGCCAGCTCTGCTAAGTCTGGTGTCACAATCAGGGCCCCAGTGGGGTGCCCTCTGTTCTCTGAACTGACACCTGGCCTTTTCCTGCTCACCAAATGGTTCTCCCACCTCCACATCCTGGATTCCCTTTCAGGCTAGAAGGCGGGGGAGACATCGGGTCTCCTGTGCAAATGCTTAGACCAGTGATTCCCAACCTTTTTTGTTTGGAGGAACCTTGAAGTTTTTCAAAAAAATCTCAGGGACCCCCTTTCTGGCTGACACATATTAGGTAAATTTCACACCTCACGAGCCCCCTCTATTTCCCACCCTCTACCCATGTATTTATCTCCCCTCCGTCTCACTCACTCTCCCCCCCTCCCGCCTCGCATGTATCTGTCCCCCCTGGGTCTCACTCTTACTTCCTCTTTTCCTCACTCACTCCCACCCTCTCTCCTCTCACTCGCTCCTACCTTCCGTCAATCCCCCCAACAAAATTATACCAAAAAAACACCCCCCTAAATACATGTAACCCCACCCGCAATACATAATACAAATACCTGCCCCACCAATACATATTAAAAATGCCCCCTCCGCCCCAATCCATTTTAAAAGACGCCCACCCCAATACATATTAACCCAATTGGGCCGCATGGGTAAAATCATCATCATCATCATATCTCCCCCAGCACCCTTCATCTTTTTTTAATGTATTGGGACGGCGGGGGTCTTTTAAAAATGTTTTGGGGGGCGGGGGCATTTTTAATATGTATTGGCAGGGCGTGTATTTGTATAAGGCCCGTTATATAGTGCGCGCACGTCAATTAGAATTGGCTGTGTCCAGGCCTGGCGTGCTATACTTCAGCCGCACGCGTGCAAGGCGGTGGCGCTGCAGATCACAGCAGATAAGTGAAAATGTATATTTTCGCGCTGCTGCCGCGCCACGTGATGCTCTTTAGCCAATCACACCGCAGCTGGGATAGGCGGGGGTTGGGAGGGGGGGGGGTTCCCAGGGGTAGGAAGAGCAGGGCAAGTTAGAGAGTGTACCAAACATAATGATACATAGATATTGTACAGTAAGTGTGATATTGAATTAACGATTTATACAAAGTCTAATTAACTTGACAACTTAAAAAAATGACTTATTTAAAATGTGGACTTTTTTACTGTATTATTTTAGTGAACATAGATTTAGGGTATTTGTATTCTAATTATACTAAAATAGTTATTGTTTGAAATGTTCATATACTGTATTTAGTTTCTCTCACGACGGCTGTTGGCCGCTATACAGTACTTCTGTTCTGATCACCACAACAATACTTTTTGTTTTGCATTAAAAATGCCAGTTAGATTCCAAAAAGCGGAGTGGGACTGGTATTGATGTGCAGGTTGTGTGAAGTCGGGTGTGACGTCATAGCCACGCCCACCTGTCGCTCACAGCGCGTGCATATGCGGGAGCTCGCCAACTTTAAAACAAGCCGTATATATTGCGGGTGGGGTTTACATGTATTTAGGGGGGTGTTTTTTTTTGGTATATATTTTGTGGGGGGGGGGATTGAGTGAGAGTGGGGTAATTGACAGAAGGTAGGGTCGAGTGAGAGGAGAGAGGGTGGGAGTGAGTGAGGAAAAGAGGGAGTAAGAGTGAGACGCAGGGGAGGTACATGCGAGGCGGGTGGGGGGGAGTGAGTGAGACGGAGGGGAGATAGATACATGGGTAGAAGGTGGGAAATAGAGGGGGCTTGTGAGATGTGAAATTGACCTAATATGTGTCAGCCAGATATTTATTTATGAAATGTTTTACCAGGAAGTACTGTAATACATTGAGAGTTACCTCTCGTTTTCAAGTATGTCCTGGACATAGTTAATATGACAAATAATACATGGTTACAAATACAGTTACATAAATGAACAGGGTATACATTATATACAATACATTGCATGCACAGTTAGAGAAGATGTATATTATAGGCTTATGTAACAGTTACAGACCAGATTAAAATGTGAGACAGTCTTAGTTTTGAAAAAACTTAAACTGGTGGTGGATGTGAGAGTCTCCGGTAGGTTGTTCCAGTTTCGGGGTGCACGGTAAGAGGAGGAGGAGCGGCCGGATACTTTGTTGAGCCTTAGGACCATGAACATGGGTCCATGTCTTTTGTAGACAGATCTCAGATGATAAGTGCTGCATGTGGTAGGGGTGAGGAGCTTGTTCAGATAGACGGGTAGCTTGCCCAGAAAGTATTTGAAGGCGAGACAGGAAAGGTGAACTTTGCGCCTAGACTCTAGTGATGACCAATCTAGTTCTTTGAGCATTTCGCAGTGATGTGTGTTGTATTTGCATTGGAGAACGAAAAGACAAATTGAATTGTAGAGGGTGTCAAGTTTGCCAAGGTGGGTTTGGGGTGCTGAGCCATATACTATGTCTCCATAGTCGACAATTGGCATTATCATCTGCTGTGCAATATGTTTTCTGACCAGCAGGCTTAGGGAGGTTTTGTTCCTGTCAAGTACACCTAGTTTGGCATAGGTCTTGGATGTCAGGGCATCAATGTGCATTCCGAATGTTAAGTGGGAGTCAAACCATATGCCCAGGTATTTAAAACTATTAACAGGAGTTAGGGTGGTGTTAGCGTTGGTTCTGATCTGGAGCTCAGTCACTGGAAGCTTTAAAAATTTAGTCTTGGTCCCAAATACCATTGTTACAGTCTTGTCAGTGTTTAAAGTATGAAGAAGTGTCCGGGAAGCGCAATATGTGAATAAAGATAAATAAATCGTAATAGTGCAATATTGTTATGATTATGATCAGAATGAGATGTCTTGGCTCAATATTTAATACTCACAAACGTGAGAGGATATAAGGCACGTAAAGGTATCTTTAGGGATGTAGTTTTCACTCAGTAGACAAGGGATGCAGAACTCAGTGTTCACCCAAATATCTGGACTCCCAGGGACCTTAAGAAATACAACTGGACATAGTGCAGACCGTCTGTACAATTTATAATTGGTAAGTAGAAAAAGGGAGTTACACTCACATGATATCAGTTAAAAACAAGCATTTAGATCTCTCTGGATCTCGCCAGCCGAACGAATGATGTCTCCTAGCCCCTCTCTCGTGGCGTGCGTTCCAGTGGTGCGTTCCACTCAACCGGAAGTGATGTCATCCGCTCCGTCCACTTCCTGGGGTTTCGGCCGGCTCAGAAGAAAAACGTCACTCTACGCGTTTCACCACATAGGTTTCATCAGGAGTGACGTTTCAATGCATAGGGGAGGTGTTTTATACCCTAATTTTGGGTCTCATTAATCAATAATACACCTGATACTACCTGGGCTAATAGTATACATCTGTGGTTATAATGAGCTTACAAATCGCTGTTTCTATATGGCACATATATGAAATTTTATAAATTAGCCCATATATATTGTGCAAGTCATAAATACAGATACTTTATACAATCATCATAAAATGCATTAGGTTAATTAAAATATACTCTTTAATCTGCTGTGCAAAAGTTAACAATAAAATTATATATATGTAAAAAATATATATATATAAACTGCAAATGTAAAATACACTGCATAAAAATACTTTAAAATATTAAAAACAGGTATTTACAAAGGAAGATTATCTCTAAGCTGGAGGTATATATATGGAAAGTACATAGTAATGAACATCTGGGCAAGAGGCATATTTCTAAAAAATGAAGAGATAAAATATTAGTACATTATAAAATCACAGAAAAGGTTTAACGTCAAATTCTAAATTCAAACCGGATGGGAATATAGTTTTTAATTCGAACATCCAAAAGGATTCCCTTTTAATCAATGCAATATTCCTGTTTCCTCCTCTCCAATGGGGCATAACTTGTTCGATTGCTTTAAATTTTAACCCCTTAGGGTCCGCATTATGTACCATCAAGAAGTGGTTAGGAACACTGTGTGTGGTCATTTTTCGTTTAATATTTCCTATATGTTCCAAGATGCGTGTTTTTAGGGGTCTTATTGTTTTCCCTATATACTGTAGACCACAATCACATTCAATCAAATATATAACAAAATTGGACCTACAGTTTAGATGTTGTTTTATACTATATACCTTTTCTGTAGTGTTGGATTTAAAGGTATTAGTATTCTTACAACTGTAATGGCAGGCAGTACAGAATTTGCAATCAAAGAACCCTTTCGGTGGTTCTAACCATGTAGGGTTTTTGTTTATAGCGGAACCTCTCAAGGCACTTGGTGCTACAAATTTCTTTACATTTGGTGCTTTTCTGTACACCATCTGAACTTTATTGGGCAGTGCAGTTCCTATAATGGGATCATTTTTTAATATAGACCAATGGGTATTTAATATGTCATTTATTTTGTGTGCATCCCTATTATACTGGGTAATAAAGGGTACCTTTAGCTTGTCATCCTCCCTACAATTTTCTCTGGGGATCAACATAGACTCTCTGGATATTTGTCTTGTTTTATCCAACGCTTTTTGGATAACCTTTGGTTTGTAATTCCGTTCTGCAAACTTCCTGGACAGTGTAATAGATTGTTCTTCATATACGTTATTATCGGTGCAATTTCGTTTGAGTCTACAGTATTGGCCATATGGGATGTTATTAATCCATTTGTTGAGATGGCAACTGGACTGCAGGATGTAATTATTTGCATCCACATCTTTGAAGAAATTTTTTGTTTTAATAGCATTGTTTTCTATATAAATTGTTAAGTCCAGGAAGTTTACAGTGGTTTTACTTACAGTGGAGGTAAATCTCAGATTCAGCTCGTTATTATTGAGATACAGAAGAAATGCATCTAAATCCTCCAATGTACCCTTCCACACAAAGACAATATCATCAATGAACCTTCGCCATGTGACCAGATTTGCCCCCAGACCTATCCAAGACCATATATATTGATCTTCCCACATGGCCATCAATAGATTGGCATAGCTGGGGGCAAATTTGGTCCCCATGGCGGTTCCACATAGCTGCAGGAAAAACTCATCACAAAACCAAAAGAAATTTTTTGTTAGGACAAATTCTATACATCTAATAAGAAAATCTATTTGTATCTCTGGGATTTTTCCATCTTTCTCTAGAAACATTCTAACAGCTCGGCACCCATCTCCATGTTTTATAGATGTATATAAAGCGGTTACATCGGTGGTTACCAATACATAGTTTTCCTGCCATTCTATGTTCCTAAGGGCCCTGATTATATCGCTAGTGTCTTTCAAATAGGATCTTTGTTGTTTTACAATGTCCTGCAGATAGCTGTCAATAAATTCTGACAAATTCGCAGTTAGTGACCCAATGCCAGAAATTATTGGTCTCCCGGGGGGGTGAGTAAGATTTTTATGTATCTTTGGTAGGAAGTAGAAGACCGGGAACACTGGATCCTCAACATATAGGAACTTGAATTCATGTTCCTCCAGAATCCCCAGTCCTCTCCCTTCCTCCAGTAATGACAAAAGTTCCTTTTTATACATAGTTGTAGGATTGGATTTTAGTTTCTTATATGTATGTATATTTTATCTCTTCATTTTTTAGAAATATGCCTCTTGCCCAGATGTTCATTACTATGTACTTTCCATATATATACCTCCAGCTTAGAGATAATCTTCCTTTGTAAATACCTGTTTTTAATATTTTAAAGTATTTTTATGCAGTGTATTTTACATTTGCAGTTTATATATATATATTTTTTACATATATATAATTTTATTGTTAACTTTTGCACAGCAGATTAAAGAGTATATTTTAATTAACCTAATGCATTTTATGATGATTGTATAAAGTATCTGTATTTATGACTTGCACAATATATATGGGCTAATTTATAAAATTTCATATATGTGCCATATAGAAACAGCGATTTGTAAGCTCATTATAACCACAGATGTATACTATTAGCCCAGGTAGTATCAGGTGTATTATTGATTAATGAGACCCAAAATTAGGGTATAAAACACCTCCCCTATGCATTGAAACGTCACTCCTGATGAAACCTATGTGGTGAAACGCGTAGAGTGACGTTTTTCTTCTGAGCCGGCCGAAACCCCAGGAAGTGGACGGAGCGGATGACATCACTTCCGGTTGAGTGGAACGCACCACTGGAACGCACGCCACGAGAGAGGGGCTAGGAGACATCATTCGTTCGGCTGGCGAGATCCAGAGAGATCTAAATGCTTGTTTTTAACTGATATCATGTGAGTGTAACTCCCTTTTTCTACTTACCAATTATAAATTGTACAGACGGTCTGCACTATGTCCAGTTGTATTTCTTAAGGTCCCTGGGAGTCCAGATATTTGGGTGAACACTGAGTTCTGCATCCCTTGTCTACTGAGTGAAAACTACATCCCTAAAGATACCTTTACGTGCCTTATATCCTCTCACGTTTATGAGTATTAAATATTGAGCCAAGACATCTCATTCTGATCATAATCATAACAATATTGCACTATTACGATTTATTTATCTTTATTCACATATTGCGCTTCCCGGACACTTCTTCATACTTCACATCACGAGGATTGACCGAGCAATCTCCACCGGGTTACAGCTGCATCTTCATAAACATTTGTATAAGTATCACTGTTTATATATATTTTTGCTTATATTTTTTGCACTAGTATCACTGTGTATCAACTGATAATCTAGAGCGCCACATTTTGATAAGTTTCCTTTTATATGCACTATCTCTATTATCAAGGCTGCACCTAGAATATTCAGGAATATTCTCTACACCTAATCAGTAGATTAGATGGCGAGTTCAAATATTTTTCAAAATAGAACCAATAGACATCTGAATTTAGACACTTATTTTAGGGATGCTAATTTGTCATTTAAAGAGGACCAAGAGCAGATTAATGCCACCTGCATTAAATTAGAACGCACGATGATTAAAGACACAAAAAAGTGGATAGATTTACTGTTCCTTAAAAAATATGTGGAATACAAAATTATCCCTAGAGGACTGAGGGTCCAAAAAAATCCGTCAATGGACTTAAGTGATGAGGATTTCCTAACAAAATGGAATAGTGCACAAGATGAGTGTTCTTTTAACTTAATAAAAATTATTATGTCACAACAAGAAAAACACTTAAAAAAATTGGATAAGGAAATAGAAGACCTGCTTTTAGAACTAGGATCTCTAGAAAATATTAAGGATTATAATGAGCGAGATCAAAAAATTCAAAAAAATATTGACAATTATAAGAAGGAAGTTATTGAAATTAAACTACAAAAATTCAGAAGGGATCAGGACGATTATGCTAAGGGAATTGAAAGAACCTGGAACAAAGGTTCAAAAAATGGCAAAAAAACACCATCCAGTCCTGACCCCCCTGGAGATAAAAAATCTATCACAACTTCCACTATGGATACCTCATATAGAGGGAGATTCATAGAATATTATCCTAAAAATCATGCTGGTTTTTTACCACAGGTAATAGTTAAGAAAACCGAGATCAAACATCCACCTACTGGAGGAAAATCCAAAGAAAAAACTAAACATCTAGAGATCAGGGACATTATGGAGTCCTTTGGAAAGGAAAAATTGAAATTGGGTCAAGCAGTTGAGTCACCCTCTCCCTCTTTTTTGGCACAAGGGGGGTGTATGAGTTCATGGGAAACCAGGAACCCATTCCACCCCCTGACAGCACCAAATCCAGGTGTCGTCCAAAGAAACAAAAGACGCATGTCAGAGGGAGACGAGGGGGGAGACTACGGAAAGGCAAGAAAAATACAGTAAATTCAAGAAACATTTTTAACTTAAGCAAAAAAATTTTAACAGATTGTGAGAATAAAGTGATAAGCAAGGGACTTACTTTTGCTCCCTCTATTGGACCGAATAAATTTGGTCTTTATGTAGATACACAAAAATTTCTACGATCACTAACATTGAAAAGATTTTTTATGAGTAAGGACGCAGAAACTAGGAATTGGGAAAATAAAAATCAAATAATCCCCGATCCAGGCGTCCCAAACTTCACCCATTCTAAATTTAAACCTCAATCACAAATTTTCCCCAAATTCGCAAAGGGAAACCATCTTGAGGTATTTTTTCAACTAGTAACAAAAGATTTGGAAAATTTGTGTAATAACAAAGGCAGGCAGAATAATAACCTAACAAGGGAAGAAAGAATAGCTTTAGAAGAACTCTCAGCTGATAAAACAATTGTGATTAAACCAGCGGACAAAGGGGGTGGTGTTGTCATCATGGATCACGAGTATTACATGTTAGAATCCAATAAAATACTGGGTGACATAGTTACATATAAGAAACTAAAATCCAATCCTACAACTATGTATAAAAAGGAACTTTTGTCATTACTGGAGGAAGGGAGAGGACTGGGGATTCTGGAGGAACATGAATTCAAGTTCCTATATGTTGAGGATCCAGTGTTCCCGGTCTTCTACTTCCTACCAAAGATACATAAAAATCTTACTCACCCCCCCGGGAGACCAATAATTTCTGGCATTGGGTCACTAACTGCGAATTTGTCAGAATTTATTGACAGCTATCTGCAGGACATTGTAAAACAACAAAGATCCTATTTGAAAGACACTAGCGATATAATCAGGGCCCTTAGGAACATAGAATGGCAGGAAAACTATGTATTGGTAACCACCGATGTAACCGCTTTATATACATCTATAAAACATGGAGATGGGTGCCGAGCTGTTAGAATGTTTCTAGAGAAAGATGGAAAAATCCCAGAGATACAAATAGATTTTCTTATTAGATGTATAGAATTTGTCCTAACAAAAAAATTCTTTTGGTTTTGTGATGAGTTTTTCCTGCAGCTATGTGGAACCGCCATGGGGACCAAATTTGCCCCCAGCTATGCCAATCTATTGATGGCCATGTGGGAAGATCAATATATATGGTCTTGGATAGGTCTGGGGGCAAATCTGGTCACATGGCGAAGGTTCATTGATGATATTGTCTTTGTGTGGAAGGGTACATTGGAGGATTTAGATGCATTTCTTCTGTATCTCAATAATAACGAGCTGAATCTGAGATTTACCTCCACTGTAAGTAAAACCACTGTAAACTTCCTGGACTTAACAATTTATATAGAAAACAATGCTATTAAAACAAAAAATTTCTTCAAAGATGTGGATGCAAATAATTACATCCTGCAGTCCAGTTGCCATCTCAACAAATGGATTAATAACATCCCATATGGCCAATACTGTAGACTCAAACGAAATTGCACCGATAATAACGTATATGAAGAACAATCTATTACACTGTCCAGGAAGTTTGCAGAACGGAATTACAAACCAAAGGTTATCCAAAAAGCGTTGGATAAAACAAGACAAATATCCAGAGAGTCTATGTTGATCCCCAGAGAAAATTGTAGGGAGGATGACAAGCTAAAGGTACCCTTTATTACCCAGTATAATAGGGATGCACACAAAATAAATGACATATTAAATACCCATTGGTCTATATTAAAAAATGATCCCATTATAGGAACTGCACTGCCCAATAAAGTTCAGATGGTGTACAGAAAAGCACCAAATGTAAAGAAATTTGTAGCACCAAGTGCCTTGAGAGGTTCCGCTATAAACAAAAACCCTACATGGTTAGAACCACCGAAAGGGTTCTTTGATTGCAAATTCTGTACTGCCTGCCATTACAGTTGTAAGAATACTAATACCTTTAAATCCAACACTACAGAAAAGGTATATAGTATAAAACAACATCTAAACTGTAGGTCCAATTTTGTTATATATTTGATTGAATGTGATTGTGGTCTACAGTATATAGGGAAAACAATAAGACCCCTAAAAACACGCATCTTGGAACATATAGGAAATATTAAACGAAAAATGACCACACACAGTGTTCCTAACCACTTCTTGATGGTACATAATGCGGACCCTAAGGGGTTAAAATTTAAAGCAATCGAACAAGTTATGCCCCATTGGAGAGGAGGAAACAGGAATATTGCATTGATTAAAAGGGAATCCTTTTGGATGTTCGAATTAAAAACTATATTCCCATCCGGTTTGAATTTAGAATTTGACGTTAAACCTTTTCTGTGATTTTATAATGTACTAATATTTTATCTCTTCATTTTTTAGAAATATGCCTCTTGCCCAGATGTTCATTACTATGTACTTTCCATATATATACCTCCAGCTTAGAGATAATCTTCCTTTGTAAATACCTGTTTTTAATATTTTAAAGTATTTTTATGCAGTGTATTTTACATTTGCAGTTTATATATATATATTTTTTACATATATATAATTTTATTGTTAACTTTTGCACAGCAGATTAAAGAGTATATTTTAATTAACCTAATGCATTTTATGATGATTGTATAAAGTATCTGTATTTATGACTTGCACAATATATATGGGCTAATTTATAAAATTTCATATATGTGCCATATAGAAACAGCGATTTGTAAGCTCATTATAACCACAGATGTATACTATTAGCCCAGGTAGTATCAGGTGTATTATTGATTAATGAGACCCAAAATTAGGGTATAAAACACCTCCCCTATGCATTGAAACGTCACTCCTGATGAAACCTATGTGGTGAAACGCGTAGAGTGACGTTTTTCTTCTGAGCCGGCCGAAACCCCAGGAAGTGGACGGAGCGGATGACATCACTTCCGGTTGAGTGGAACGCACCACTGGAACGCACGCCACGAGAGAGGGGCTAGGAGACATCATTCGTTCGGCTGGCGAGATCCAGAGAGATCTAAATGCTTGTTTTTAACTGATATCATGTGAGTGTAACTCCCTTTTTCTACTTACCAATTATAAATTGTACAGACGGTCTGCACTATGTCCAGTTGTATTTCTTAAGGTCCCTGGGAGTCCAGATATTTGGGTGAACACTGAGTTCTGCATCCCTTGTCTACTGAGTGAAAACTACATCCCTAAAGATACCTTTACGTGCCTTATATCCTCTCACGTTTGTGAGTATTAAATATTGAGCCAAGACATCTCATTCTGATCATAATCATAACAATATTGCACTATTACGATTTATTTATCTTTATTCACATATTGCGCTTCCCGGACACTTCTTCATACTTCACATCACGAGGATTGACCGAGCAATCTCCACCGGGTTACAGCTGCATCTTCATAAACATTTGTATAAGTATCACTGTTTATATATATTTTTGCTTATATTTTTTGCACTAGTATCACTGTGTATCAACTGATAATCTAGAGCGCCACATTTTGATAAGTTTCCTTTTATATTGTCAGTGTTTAAAAACAGTTTGTTTTGGGAAATCCAGTTTTCGAGTCTGAAAAAGTCAGACTGAAGTACGTGTTCAAGGTCGAAGAGGCTATGGCTGTGTGCATATAAGATTGTGTCATCTGCATACATGTGTATTGAAGCTCCCTTACAAGCTGTGGGAAGATCATTGATGAACACTGAGAAGAGTAGGGGCCCCAGAACAGAGCCTTGCGGGACGCCACTGGTGATATCCAGGGGGTTGGAGTTAGAGCCTGAGATGGACACATGTTGGGATCTACCTGATACTGTAGGTACTGTAGGACTGAAACCAGTTTAAAGCATGCTTCCCTATTCCAGAGCTCTGGAGTTTGTTAAGCAGGATAGCATGATCAACAATATCAAAAGCCTTTGCAAAATCTAGGAATATTGCACCAGTGAGTTGACCCCGTTCCATTCCACACTGGATTTCATTGCAAACTTTTAGCAGGGTAGTTACAGTAGAGTGTTTGGGGCTGAAACCAGATTGGAATTGGCTAGGGAAATTTGTCTTGGTATAGTTGGGAGTGGACACATTTTTCCATGACTTTGGATAGGATTGGGAGAAGGGAGATTGGCCTGTAGTTTGAGACAGTGTTTTTGTCCCCACTTTTGAAGATTGGGACAACTCTAGCAGATTTGCAAGTTTTAGGGATATGGCCTGCAGACAGGATAGAGTTGACTATGGAAGCAATTGGTTTGGCAATGGCTGGGGCACCAAGTCTTAGGAACGTAGATTGTAGTAAGTCAGGTCCCCATTGGCTGCTTAGTTTTAATTTGAGGAGCGCTTGTGATATCTCCTGTTCGGATACTGGGCCAAATTGAAAATTGTGGGCAGTGTTGGGAGGGGGTGGGGCTATATGGTGTGACAAACGGCTTACTCCGGGGCTCCGCCGTCTGTCCGGGACTGTTAGAACACGGTCTTTTAGGGTAGGTTAAATGATGAGACGTCACGTACTGTTCCTTTAAACAGGCTATGCCTGGTTTATTCAGTCCCAGGCACTGAGACTGCCACAGTTTAAACAGAAAACAAAGCCAAACAAAAAGCTGCTCGTCTGAGCGATAACTTAAACTTAGATGTCCCTGACTCAGAGTTGGAAGTGGCTTGTCCACTTCCACCAACAAAATAAGTACCTTTGCAGTCTTTAGACAAACTAACAGAATGAATGAAGCGATTTGGGAAAGAGGCTTTCTCACCCCTCTGCAGTTCAGCAGCCTTCCAGGCTCTTGGGCGGGGCCCAGAGGAAACAGGAAACAGGTCTTATATACCTGAACTCTAATCAGCATGACAGGTGACAGAAAACAGGCAGCAGACAAACTGTGGAATGGAGTGCCTGTACCATGAGGCTGCCCTGTTCAGCTTAGACAGGACAGAAACTGTTCAGTATCCTGGGAGCCCTGTATATGGAGTTTATTACCAACCCCTGGTTTCTGTCACATATCCTCCCCCCCAGCTCAGACCTCGAGGGGTGAGCGACCATGGATATTAGGGAGTGCATCCTTGACAACCCGTCGGCATTGCCATGTTTGTGCCCCGACCTGTGTTCCACAGAAAATTTAAAGGGCTGTAGGCTTAGGAACCACCTGGTCACCCTAGCGTTCTTCTCCCTATTTTGACACATCCAGGTAAGGGGTGCATGATCTGTGACCAATCGGAACTTTCTCCCCAACAGATAATACTTGAGTGTCTCTACAGCCCACTTTATTGCGAGACACTCTTTCTCGACTATGGAGTAATTTTTCTCCTGGGGATTTAGTTTCCTACTTAAATAAAGGATGGGGTGCTCCTCCCCTTGAGACTCCTGGGAGAGTACCGCCCCCAGCCCTACCTCAGATGCGTCGGTTTGGACTACGAACTCTTTGGAGAAGTCAGGTGTGACCAACACTGGTTGGGCACAGAGAGCTTCTTTCAGGCTTCTAAAGGCCTGTTCGGCTTCGGGGGACCACTTTACCATTAGCGGTCCTCTTGCTTTTGTGAGGTCGGTTAGTGGGGTTGCCTTAGTTGCAAAATTGGGAATAAACCTCCTATAGTAGCCAATTAACCCCAAAAAGGTCCTTACTTGTTTTTTTGTGACTGGCCTTGGCCAATTTTGTATCGCCTCTACTTTGAGTGTTTGTGGTTTGAGTAACCCTCTACCAATAGAATACCCCAGATACTTGGCCTCCTCCAGACCAATAGTGCATTTAGCGGGGTTAGCAGTTAGTCCAGCAGACCGAACTGCGTCGAGCACAGCTTGGACCTTTGGAAGGTGGGACTGCCAATCTTCACTATGGATTACCACATCATCCAGGTAGGCGGCAGCGTACCGAACATGTGGTTTTAAAATTTTATCCATCATTCTTTGGAATGTGGCGGGAGCTCCATGTAAGCCAAAAGGCAGCACCTTATATTGAAAGAGGCCGTCTGGGGTTGAGAAGGCTGTTTTTTCTTTTGCCCTTTCTGTGAGGGGAACCTGCCAGTACCCTTTTGTTAGGTCTAGGGTTGTGAGATATCGGGCTTTGCCCAGTCTCTCTACAAGTTCATCCACCCTGGGCATAGGATAAGTATCAAATTTTGACACCGCGTTTAGTTTCCGGTAGTCATTACAAAACCTTGTTGTACCGTCTGGCTTTGGGACTAAAACTATAGGGCTGTTCCACCCACTTTGGGATTCCTCAATTACGCCTAGTTTTAGCATTTTTTTAACCTCTAAACTTATAGCCTCTCTCTTGGCCTCTGGGATTCGGTACGGTTTAAGGTTAACTCGGACCCCCGGTTCAGAGACTATGTCATGTTTAATTACGTTAGTTTTACCTGGCTGTGTAGAGAAGATTTCTTTGTTCCTTCTCACTAAACTCTGGACCTCTCGTTTCTGATGCACGGACAGTGTTTCAGCTATGCTAACCTCTGGGTCAGTTTCTTGATTCTCTGACGGACCTGGGGGTACTAGGGTTAACAAGACCTCTCTATCTTTCCAGGGCTTGAGTAGGTTTATATGGTAAATTTGCTCAGGTTTCCTCCTACCTGGCTGCCTTACCCTATAATTTACTTCTCCCACTCTTTCCAAGACCTCATATGGCCCATGCCATTTAGCAAGGAATTTACTCTCCACGGTGGGAACCAGAACTAGTACCCTATCACCTGGAAAAAAAATTCTGACCCTAGCACCCTTATTATACGTATTCCTTTGTGCTTCTTGAGCTTTCTCCATGTGTTCCCTCACTATGGGTAGGACTGCAGCAATGCGGTCCTGCATTTGGGCAACATGCTCTATTACACTTCTGTAAGGGGTAACCTCGTGTTCCCAAGTTTCTTTGGCTATATCCAGTAAGCCCCTTGGATGTCGGCCATACAATAGTTCAAACGGGGAGAAGCCTGTGGATGACTGGGGAACTTCCCTAATGGCAAATAACAGGTATGGTAACAAACAGTCCCAGTTTTTCCCATCCTTATCGACCGCCCGGCGTAACATGCTCTTTAAGGTTTTATTGAACCTTTCCACTAAACCATCTGTTTGTGGATGATAGACTGAGGTTCTGAGATGCTTGATTTTTAGGAGTTTACATAGCTCTTTTGTTACTTGGGACATAAATGGTGTTCCCTGGTCAGATAAGATCTCTTTAGGAATTCCGACCCGGGAAAACAGAAGTACTAACTCTTTTGCTATGTTTTTAGCAGAGGTGCTACGTAGGGGAACTGCCTCCGGATATCGGGTAGCATAATCTAATATTACCAATATATGCTGATGTCCCCTAGCAGACTTTATTAGGGGTCCTACTAGATCCATAGCAATCCGGTCAAATGGTACCTCTATTATGGGAAGGGGTACCAATGGGCTGCGGTATGCTTTGAACGGGGCGGTGATCTGACATTCTGGGCATGAGGAACAATAGTTTGTAATTTCTGCCAGAACCCCAGGCCAATAAAAGCTTCGGAGAACCTTTTCTTTTGTCTTTTCCACCCCTAGGTGTCCCCCCAATGGATGACTATGTGCGAGGTGTAATACTACGTTACGGAATGTCCGTGGTACCAACAATTGTTTAGTTGTAACTGATTTTCTTTTATCAACCCGATATACTAGGTCGTTCTCTACCTCGAAGTAGGGGTAAGCAAGTGACCTATCTGGTTGGCCATGAGTACTATTCTGGTCCCGTATATTTCCCCTTGCTACCGCTAATGTGGGGTCCTCCCACTGGGCCTTCTTAAAACTCCCAGGACTGACCTCTAGGTCAGCGAGGGTCTTATCCTGTACTGGGGTGGTAAGTGCCTGATCAACATCTTGATTTGGGGTATTCCCTACCAAAGTAGTGATGGGGAAGGGAATTTCACAGCACTCCTCCTTTTCCCCTTTCTTATTTGGGCCCTCGTCAACCTCCATTTCTGAAAAAGGGAAAGGATTTGTTTCTTCTAACACTTCGTTATGGTCTGCTATTGAACTCTGGGCGCTATTCTGAGCTGGGGACCACATTTTTAGAAAATGGGGAAAGTCGGTCCCTATTAACACATCATGTGCCAGTTTGGGTACAACACCCACCTTGAAATCTAAAGAACCAAATTCTGTTTCAAAAAAAACATCAACAGTGGAATATTCATGATTATCCCCATGTATACAACAAATTGCCACTCTTTGTGAACTGTTTACCTGTTTCTTCTTAATGGGCAATAGGTATTCGGACACTAGTGTGACCATACTCCCAGAGTCAAGAAGTGCCCGAACCCTCTTACCATTAACCTTTACAAATGCCCACAGATGGTTATTCAAGGGGTCCTCTGGGCTAGGGCCCATACATTGGGACAACAGCGAATAAGGTTCCACGCTGTTGCATTGCATGGGCTCATCATTTAGTGGGCAGATTTTTGCTGTGTGGCCCCTCTCATGACAATTTACACATTTAGGTACATAGTCTGTGTCCCACTTAGAGCCTTTTCCCGGCTCCCCATGTTGGCTATTGCCCTTAGTGTGCGAACCACTGTTGCTGGTGCTGCGTGAAGGTGGTCGCCGCTCTTCAGCTCCCCTTAACCCCGGTACCCTTTTACCGTCTCTGGAAGAGTCCTGGAACCTCGGGTAGTGGGGTTGCTCCACGACTGTGGGTTGCGGGTGCTCTCCTGCTGCATTGTACCTTTCTACGAGGGCCACAAGCTCATCCGCATTGTGGGGGTCACTCCGACTGACCCAATGGCGTAAGGCAGAGGGAAGTTTCCTCAAGAACTGGTCCATGACCAACCGTTCCACGATGTGGCTTGCTGAGTTGATCTCGGGTTGTAGCCACTTCCGGGCGAGGTGGATGAGGTCATACATCTGGCTTCGGGTGGCTTTATCCATCGTGAAGGACCATGCGTGAAACCTTTGGGCGCGAACAGCCGTGGTTACGCCGAGGCGGGCGAGGATCTCGAACTTCAATTTTGCATAGACGTTAGCTTCGGCTGGCTCTAGATCAAAGTAAGCCTTCTGGGGTTCGCCGCTTAGGAAGGGTGCGATTAGACCAGCCCACTCAGCTTCTGGCCATCCCTCTCTCTGTGCCGTGCGTTCAAACGTGAGAAGATAGGCTTCCACATCATCCGAGGGTCCCATCTTCTGAAGGTAGTGGCTTGCCCTGGTCATTTTCGGAACTGGGGCTGCCGCTGCCAGTGGAAGGTTACTGATAGTCTCCCTCAGGATCTCGAGTTCCTGCTGTAAGCCCTGAGCGAACCGCTGTTGCTCCTCTTTCAGCAAGCGGTTTGTCTCTTGCTGGTTTGCATTCGCCTGTTGCAGGGCTTCATTCGCGTCTCTCTGGACAGCGACATTGCGTACCAGCGCACTCACCACGTCTTCCATCTTGTTTGGAGAGAGAGAAAAAAAAAACCTTTTTTTTTTTTTTTTTTTCTTTAAAGTTCTTTAACCCCCAGACCTTTTAGTGTTCTGCCCGCATTCTCCTACCATATGTGACAAACGGCTTACTCCGGGGCTCCGCCGTCTGTCCGGGACTGTTAGAACACGGTCTTTTAGGGTAGGTTAAATGATGAGACGTCACGTACTGTTCCTTTAAACAGGCTATGCCTGGTTTATTCAGTCCCAGGCACTGAGACTGCCACAGTTTAAACAGAAAACAAAGCCAAACAAAAAGCTGCTCGTCTGAGCGATAACTTAAACTTAGATGTCCCTGACTCAGAGTTGGAAGTGGCTTGTCCACTTCCACCAACAAAATAAGTACCTTTGCAGTCTTTAGACAAACTAACAGAATGAATGAAGCGATTTGGGAAAGAGGCTTTCTCACCCCTCTGCAGTTCAGCAGCCTTCCAGGCTCTTGGGCGGGGCCCAGAGGAAACAGGAAACAGGTCTTATATACCTGAACTCTAATCAGCATGACAGGTGACAGAAAACAGGCAGCAGACAAACTGTGGAATGGAGTGCCTGTACCATGAGGCTGCCCTGTTCAGCTTAGACAGGACAGAAACTGTTCAGTATCCTGGGAGCCCTGTATATGGAGTTTATTACCAACCCCTGGTTTCTGTCACAATGGGTACTCTCAGGATGAGATTCAGATTTGTGGTTTGGGTTGCGTTTCGCTAATAAGTTAGTAGCACATCCCACAAGTAGTCATTGAATGCATTTGGAATGTCGGTGGGATTTGTCAGAGTAATATCCCCCTTAGTGATATTACTTGGCTGTTGATGGTTAGAAGGCTGGAATATGTTGTTGATAACCTTCCAGAAGTTAGCTGGGTTTGATGTATTCTGGAGGAGATTGTCAGAGTAATATTGTGCTTTTGCGTGCCTTGTTTGCCTTGTGCACGTGTTCCACAGGCATCTGTAGTGATTGAGATCCTTGGTAGTGCCAGTTACATTGTGGCTTTTCCACAAGGCATCGCTGAACTGGTAGAGTGCTATAAGGTCAGGTGTTACCCATGGAAGGTGGGCCCCCCGTACCCTTATTCTGCGTAGTGGAGCATGGGTATCACAGAGTTTTAAGAATTCGGATTGGAAATAGTTAAGCGCAGAATCAGGGTCGGGAATTAAATCGATTCTGTGCCAAGGGCAGTTGGTTTAGGTCAGCCAGAAACTGTTATGGGTTAAAGTTTCTAAATGTTCTAGTGAGGAGAACTTTAGGGCTTGATTGGGGCGGTTTAATTTTCCTTACACAGTACACTATTGCATGGTCACTGAAAATGTCAGGAAGGATGCCAGAGGATTGGATTCTGCTGGGGTTTGAGGAGAGAATCCAGTCAAGCAAGGAATGGCTGTGAGATTTCAGGTTTGTCCGTGTGGGTTGGGAAATGAGTTGCGTTAGGTTAATCGATTTGATTTGTATATGGATTTTGTGGTTTTTAGGGTCAAGCCAATTGAAATTAAAATCCCCAAGAACTAGCAGCTCACTCTTCTCATTCAGAAAGGAAATGGAGCCAAGAAACTGGGTGATATCACATAGGGGTTCCCCAAGATTTTTCAAAAAACTTCAAGGGTTCCTCCAAACAAAAAAGTTTGGGAATCACTGACATAATGTATCGGCTCCTGTCTGTTTAAATGCAAATTGTGTCTGCACAGAACAAGCAGGGAGGTGTGAGCACAGGCAGAAGATAATGGCAAGCAGAGGGGGGGGGGGAGGACACAGCTTGAAGAGGGGTGGGACACAGCAAGCAGAGGGAGGGGAGGACACACCTAGCAGAGGGAGGAGGGGACCCAGCTAGCAGAGGGAGGGGAGGACACAGCTAGCAGATGGATGGGAGGACACAGGAGGGAGGGGAAAACACAGCTAGGAGGGAGGGGAGGACACAGGAGGGAGGGGAGGACACAGCTAGCAGGGGGAGGGGACACAGGAGGGAGGGGAGGGGACACAGGAGGGAGGAGGGGACACAGCTAGCAGGGGGAGATGTGAGCACAGAGATCACAGCTAGCAGGGAATAACTGGTCTGCCCTCCGGTTTGGAAGTGAGATCCCAGTAAATATGAGACGTCCCCTCCCCAGGTACAGACAGGGCTGTGTTATCATGCAGGAGAAATGAGCAGCTGCTGAGGGGCTGATAAAGGAGGGGCACAGGATAAACGGGGCAGTAACCCCCATAAGGGTAGTGGGACTGTCCTCTTCTCCTGCACAATAGGAAGCTTCAGACATTCATTAGCTGCTCACATCCCGGCCTCCTGAGACCTGCAGTCTGGGCAAATAGCCACTAATGTACTGGGCAGCAGGGGACTGGGACCAGTGAGGGAGGAATACAGGGAGTAATCACAGGCCGGCAGGACTCCCTCACAAGCAGCAGCAAGGTAATCATGAGATAATAGTAATATATCTGCTTATCCCTATATATATTATATATATAATATATATATTGCAGAATAAATGAGTTCTTCAGTATTAGGTGATACCTTTTTTATTGGACAAACAATTTATATCATAGGACATAAATTGTTAGTCCAATAAAAAAGGTATCACCTAATACTGAAGAACTCATTTATTCTGCACTATCGCAACTGAACTAACATGGCTATTTTCTGCTTTATATATATATATATATATATATATATATATATATATATATATATATATATATATATATATATATATATATATTTGCATGTCATTTCCCAGAATCCCTTGCTGCAGTGGAAGTACTGTGCTAGGTGATAATGGTGAAAGGCAGGGTTGCAGACCTGTCTAAGACGTGTGTGTGTGTGTGTGTGTGTGTGTGTGTGTGTGTGTGTGTGTGTGTGTGTGTGTGTGTGTATATGGGGGGGTTAAAAATGGAGCGGGGTTTTTTTGTTTGTTTGTTTTTAAACGGAGGTGTGTATAAAATAAAAAATGAATAGACGATACCGTTCTGTGGCTAACGAAATGCTTTTATGTGCGAGTTTTTAAGATTCACTGATCTCTTCTTCCGGCGGTGTAAATATACTGTATACATAGGTGTTAAAAATGGAGCTTAGAGGGGAGGAGGGGGGTTGGTAAAAAATATATATACAGGCATACCCCGCATTAACGTACGCAATGGGACCGGAGCATGTACTGTATGTAAAGTGAAAATGTACTTAAAGTGAAGCACTACCTTTTCCCCACTTTTGATGCATGTACTGTACTGCAATCGTCATATACGTGCATAACTGATGTAAATAACGCATGTGTAACAGGCTCTATAGCCTCCCCGCTTGTGCACAGCTTCGGTACAAGTAGGGAGACAGTATTGCTGTTCAGGAATTGCTGACTGGCGCATGCGCGAGCTGCCGTTTGCCTATTGAGCGAGATGTACTTACTCGCGAGTGTACTTAAAGTGAGTGTCCTTAAGGTTGGCCCCGAGCTGTCCACTCAGATCTAATAGTCGATTCCAAACAAATACAAATAAAAAAGTCACGAAAGGGTATTATACATGTAATACATGCACCGCATGTAGATTCAGCTCCAAACAAACCATTTTCACATCTACTCAAACTTCTAAACAATATATCATACAACAACACATTACATGTAATAGCACAAATATTATTTATCTCCTTGAATGTCCTTGCGGTCTGCAGTATGTGGGTATGACCACTAGACCGATCAAACGTCGGTTCTATGAACATATTTATAACATTAAAAAAGGCCTGGATACACATAGCGTGTCGAGCCATTTCCTCCAAGTGCATGACAAAAACCCCAAAGGTTTAAAATGTGTAGCGATAGAGGCAGTCACGACAAATTGGCGCGGTGGGAATAAGGCAGGGGCACTAGGTAAAAGAGAATCCTTTTGGATTTATGAACTGAAAACACTCACCCCTTTCGGGCTCAATATTGAATTTGACCTGAAACCTTTCCTTCTGGACAGATAAAGTATCCATCTAAATAATAGATTATTCTATCTTAATTACACAGGGCTCTGGTACAGCACACTACTAAATTTATTGAGTATCACAGGAGAACCACTCTATATATATATCTTATAAATATCGCATATAAGTTATATATGTAATAGGTTATTTGATTAATTTCTACTTAAAATCAATATTGTAGTAGTCACATATATTTCACTGATCATAGCATACATAATTATATGCATTTTAATTAACTCACATAATTACTCGGTCACCACTGCACAATTGTTTTTTATATTATATAAAATAATTTTCACAATTGACATATTTTATTAAGCTTATAATACTTCACATATATCAAATATACACATATCTCATTCACTTCCACTTTCATACAATATTATCACATCCTATCACCCAATGTATGGGAACATATATTTTTATACCTACACAGCACCATCACATCCTTCACCCATTATAAGGGTATATATATATATATAATTTTCATATTGTTTTTTGTTTCATTAAATATATAATCTATTGTTTAGGTTAGTATGAATTCTGCTCAACATACTTCTTATATAGGGCTCACAACTGTTGTTTGATAATATCAATAATGATTCAGATTAGGCTATATATTTCTCATGTTCCATTGTCATTATTTTAGACAGTGTAAATATATTATTATTATTTAATATGTATCACTTGTCATTTTATGTTTTATGTTTGTTTTTGTATATATGTTCTTGTTCGAGACGCTGATAGTCCCAAAGTACACATCTGCGCATGAGCAAGTCTATTCTGATGTACTGCACCTTTAATCCGGGACTATATATATCGGGACATACAGGGACTACTTTTTTATACTACGTTTACCCCTGAGGAAGAAAGCTAGACTTTCGAAACGCGTAGGGTGTTTCTAAGAGGTCCTCCAGACTCGGTGGTGAATCCAGTCCCCCTTGAAACCTGCTAGCAGATGCCCGTTGGCTGCCGAATCCGGGCGGATATCCATCCGCGTTCACTACAGCTCCGTTTGGCGCGCTTTCAACAGCCGAGCAGGAAGAATCTTCCGTGTCCAGGGCGCACAGAGGCTTATGCTACAAACAGAGGGAGCAAGCACTATCCACGGCTAACAACACACGTGTGAGCCCAGCAGTCCGGTGCAGCAGCAGCCATCCATAGAGGGGATACTCTTATATATCCACTGCCTGATACCTTCTTACTTTTGGTAAGCAGGTACCCCCACCTGAGTTGGAGTGCCCTAACAGTTTCTATTTTATGTATTTTATGTATTTTTAATGAGATGCTTTATTAAATGTGTTTGTAATTGGTCACTTGTTGTTCCCAGCGTCCGTCTTATGTTATATGTTTGTATGTATGTCTCACAGTATTACACTATGTTGTGATTTTTTTTCCTTACATGTTTTCCCATCACATGTGGAACATCCATTCCCAGGAGAAACATCCACGCCACTGGTTGTATATTTCCATTACTATATATTATATGTTTATATTTTACTAGTGCAGAGCGCCATTGATATATAATTTTTGTAGGGGTATGCCTGTATATTACATCCATTTTTTTTTACCAACACCCTCTCCCCCCCATAGCTCTGTTTTTTTTTTTCAACTTAAGTTTTTATTGCGTTTTACAGAGCATACAATGTGCCACATTCCATAGTTTGGTATCACATTACCCATACAAGTACAGCCTCCATCCTCGTAGGTGCAGGGATAGAGCACCAACATTTGTCAACTTGGACTCACAACATTTAAACACTGGACTTGACAAACCTAACCCACATGACTTAGACAAGACAACAGTAGGTTTACACAGGAAGGAAAAAAAAAGGGGGGGTGAGGACGGGACGGCCTTGGACTTGTATGGATGTTGCATCCTTGATTTCAGCCTTGCGGCTGTATCCTTCCTAGGATTGGAGGCTTCACTGCCCTGTCATCTAGTCTCGGGGCTTGTCCTACCTGTCTCCTAATTGATAGTGCCAAAGTCTTGCCCCGTCATCGGAGAACGCATTCAACTCTATTAATGCAGGATTGTGTCGGCATCAAACCCTGGGATGTCTGTTTGGGCAATCCATTGCGCCCATACATTTAAGAAATTTGAGCCAGAGTCGTTGACCCAACTAGTCAACTGTTCCATCTGGCACACGTGCCAAATTCTATTCCGAATTCTGGGGATAACTGGAATTTCATCTCGTTTCCATACTGCTGCGATCTCACATCGTGTGGCGGTTGCGAAATGCTCAACCAGCTTGTGTGCCGCTGTTGGCAATCCCTGGATTCGCCTGCCCAAAAGGAACAGCCACGGATCCAGGGGGATCTCCAAGTTTAGGATCCTCTGCAACCATTCCCTAATGTTTTCCCAAATCGGGACCACCCTCGGGCAAGACTACAGCCTATGTTTTAAATCCGCTGATTCCCCACACTGCTTTGGGCAGAGCGGCGAATACCCTTTAACAAATTTAGATAGTTTTAGTGGGGTATGATACCAACGCATGAGGACCTTAAATGCGTTCTCCTTTAACGTGGCACAGACTGAGCTTTTGGCTGCAGCCTGAAGGATATGATCCCAGCCTTCGTCTTCTAGTGTCTCCCCTACGTCAGTCTCCCATCTCGTCATGTAGTTGAGTCGGGGTTCGTCAGTCATTCCAGGACAGATCACTTCCATGTACATCCTACATAGCTCTGTTTTTAACACATATGTATATGTGTATATATTTACATCGTCGGAAGAAGAGATCAGTGTATCTCGAAAGCTCGCACAAATAAAAGCATTTCGTTAGCCACTGAACGGTGTCGTCTATTAGTTTTTGAGATATATATATATATAATTAGTGCAAATATATCAAGTGCGCAGAAACAATAGGGTTAAGTAGTTTCTTATAAGTGCAGCCATAATGCTGGTTTTAAAACAAAAACCTAGGAATCTATGAAAAGCAAAGCATTCGGCGCAAAAACTGTCCATTTATACAAAAAAACCTTATAGGAGAGGAACTTATAGTTTATATTGATAGTACATCATATAATGTCCTCAACTTGTTACATTAAGCAATAAAGAATGTCACTGGAACGTGAAAAAGTGTTATATTGGAAGAGTTAGTGATAACTGACAATGTTGCAAGAAATTCATTGGTGTAAAACCGTATTTCAGTAAGTACATTTTCTTCTCCGTATCACTGTTTCTGTGCCCCGCTGGTTAGTTACATTTTGCTTAGAGTACAAAAGCAAACAAATACAGCAGGTGTCTGTGGCTTTTTGCAGGATACACTATTGTCCGTCATCTTCGGCTATCAACCGCTCCGGATCCCCGATTGTAGTCGGACCTTCGCGCTGATAGGACTGATCACATCCAGTCCCCTATGCCTGTTAATGTTGGCGTTTCAGCGCCTCGGCTTTTCTGCCAAGTCGTCCACTCACATGAATCCCGTACTGGCGTTTCTCTGGTCCCAGAGTTAGAGATATAATCCCCTCACTGTGCAGCAGACCTCCAACAGCTTATCGACATAGGACAGACCGCATGTACACCGGACATCGGTGCAACAACTCTGCTCAGATGTTTCGCTGAACAGTGAGGCCCTCGTTCCGACTCCCAGCTGAGTAGGATCCTCAATCACCGGATGCAAAAGGAAAAAATTAAGATAAACGGCAAATAACAACTCTAAACACTTCAGATGCCTTAGAACTTGTATTATAAAAAGTGACCATATAAATTGAATATACAATAGACAAGTAGATATGCTCAGAGAACCCTACGCGTTTCGTCTCATATATAGACTTCATCAGGGGTACCTACGCATAGGGTTCTTTGAGGCTCCTCCTCAGCACTGTGACGTGATATCCAGCTGTGAGTCGGAACGAGAAGCTCAGTGTTCGGCTAAACATCTGAGCAGAATTGGTGAACCTGATGTTTGGTGTGCATTTGGTCCGACCTATGTCGACGAACTGTTGGAGGTCTGCTGCACAGTGAGGTGATTACATCTCTATCTCCGGGACCAGAGAGACACCGGTACAGGATTCATGTGAGTGGACGACTTGGCAGAAAACCCGAGGCGCTGAGACGCCAAGATCAATAGGCTGTAACGAGTGCTACTAACAGGACAGGACCACAGGGCTCAGGTGGGGATGTTAGAGGACACCCACCAACAACCGCGCAACCACGTCCGAATTGCAGAGTCGTCGTGTAGCTGGGTCAGGGCAGGAGAGGTCAGATTAGTTGTGATACTCGCGCGTGATCTAGGATTAGAGAAGTCGGATGGTCGATGTGCGTAGCTGGGGTCCAGGAGTAGAGAGGTCAGAATGGTCGTTGTGCGTAGCCGAGTTCCAGGGGTCAGAGAAGGTATAAGTCACGGTACAAGCTGAGGTCAAAGGTAACAGATAAACAAGGCAGAATGCAAAGGCAATAGCAGAGCAGCAGGATACTAGTGGCAAGCACTAGAAATACAGCTGGGGAGTAATAAAGGGAGTTGGCATTAACCCCTCGAGTGCCCCTGGTATTGCGGCACCAATGTGAAGTGGGAACAGTGATGTTTTCCATTGCGTCAAGGGACGCGGCGCGGGGCTGGAGCCTAGGTCCGGTGCCAGCAGGAGTACTGCAGCGCTCGCAGTGCATGCGCGACGGGCGTCACCCAAAGCATCACAGGGGCAGGATCGAGGTCCAATCCTCACAAAGGCATAGGGGACTGGATGTGATCAGTCCTATCAGCGTGAAGGTCTGACTACAATCGGGGATCCGTAGCGGTTGATAGCCGGAGGTGACGGACAATAGTGTATCCAGCAAAAACCCACAGACACCTGCTACATTTGTTTGCTTTTGGACTCTAAGCAAAAGGTAACTAACCAGCGGGGCACAGAAACAGTGATACGGAGAAGAAAATGTACTTACTGAAATGCGGTTTTACACCAATGAATTTCTTGCAACATTGTCAGTTATCACTAACTCTTCCAATATAACACTTTTTCACGTTCCAGTGACATTTTTTATTGCTTAATGTAACAAGTTCAGGACATTATATGATCTGCAATCAATATAAACAATCAGTTCCTCTCCTATAAGGTTTTTTTTTAATAAACGGACACTTTTCTTATTGCGCCAAATGCTTTACCTTTCATAGATTCCTAGGTTTTTGTGTTTAAAACCAGCATTGTGGCTGCACTTATAAGAAACTACTTAACCCTATTGTTTCTGCGCACTTGATATATTTGCACTAATATATATCTCAAAAATTAATAGATGATACCGTTCAGTGGCTAACGAAATGCTTTTATTTGTGCGAGCTTTCGAGATACAGTGATCTCTTCTTCCGGCAGTGTAAATATATACACATATACATGTTAAAAACAGAGCTATGGGGGGGAGAGGGGGTTGGTAAAAAAATGAGTGTAATATATATTTTTTTTACCAACCCCCCACCCTTCAGCTCTGTTTTTAACACGCATGTATATGTGTATACAGTACAGTATATTTACACCGCCGGAAGAAGAGATCAGTGTATCTCGAAAGCTCTCACAAATAAAACATTTTGTTAGCCACAGAACGGTATCGTCTATTAATTTTTTATTTTATGCACACCTCCGTTATCCAGGCTGGGGTCAAGGCAGGCAGCACAGGAGAATGGTCTAGGTCACAGGCTGGGGTCGGTACCAGGAAAGTTTCAGCGAAGAGCTTCAGCATAGGCACTTCAGCGCAAGGGAAGGTCTCAGAAACCGAGAGGCTACAGCGCAGGGGATCCAGCGTAGATGCTCCAGCATGGGAGGTCCTCAGGAACAAGGAAGGCTTCAGCGTAGAGCTTTAGCGCACAAAGGCCAGGCGGGCCAAGCAGGGTTGCTGCTGATGAGCACAGATGCAGAGCAGGAAGTGATGAAAGCCTCTGTAAGCAGGGCATGCAGACAGGCCACAGGAACCAAGAAGCTATAGTGCTGGGGATCCAGCGCTTCAGCACAGGAACACCCAAGGTAGGCCAAACAGAGATGCTTGTAGCAAGCACAGGTTACCAGGAATACAGCGATTCAAGAATTATGCTCAGCCCCTTCCTGATGGAAGGGCTCAACCTAGATAGCACGGGTAGCCAATAGGGACAGAGCTGCATAGAAGGCAGTATCAAGTTGACTACAGTGTAAGCCCAGAACCAGGTGATTCCAATTGCCCAGTACAGGGAGGGCTATGGCTGGAAGCTCTGTAGCCCTGTAAGGGTGAGTTCCAGCCAAAGCCAGGACCGGAACCCTTACACCGAGGTGACGTACAGTAGTGTATCCAGCAAAAAGCCACATACACCTGCTGCATTTTTTTGCTTTTGGACTCTGGGGCACAGAAACAGTGATACGGAGAAGAAAATTGACATACTGAAATGCGGTTTTACACCAATGAATTTCTTGCAACATTGTCAGTCATCACTAACTCTTCCAATATTACACTTTTTCATGTTCCAGTGACATTGACATTTTTTATTGCTTATTGTAACAAGTTCATGACATTATATGATTTACTATCAACATAAACAATCAGTTCCTCTCCTATAAGGGTTTTTTGTATAAACGGACACTTTTCTTATTGCGCCGATTGCTTTACAATATATATATATATCTCAAATGGAAATATTACTGTGTGCTCATTTGCATGTCTTAGACAGGTCTGCAACCCTGCCTTTCACCATTATCACCCAGCACACAGCGCTTCCGCTGCATCAAGGGATTCTGGGAAATGACATGCAAATGAGCATGCCACCTTTTTGCTTCAAATCTATTTTGACATGGACCCCTATAAGCTTATGCTTGCTGCATTGCACAGCCTGGGTTAAGATGCATAGCCAGTAAACCTACACACAGACAGCTGTCGCTCCTGGGGAGCCTGAGGTGAATTTGTGTAGCACCTCCACCCGTGAGGATCCCAGATTGGCGGGATAGTTCCTCACGAGAACCCGGTATACCTATACTGTATACCTCCCAATGAATCACACTTACCACCGGGTATAATATACAGTGGTGTGAAAAAGAAAGTACACCCTCTTTGAATTCTATGGTTTTACATATCAGGACATAATAACAATCATCTGTTCCTTAGCAGGTCTTAAAATTTGATAAATACAACCTCAGATGAACAACACATGACATATTACATCGTGTCATGATTTTATTTAACAAAAATAAAGCCAAAATGGAGAAGCCATGTGTGAAAAACTAAGTCATGTTCTTTTAACCAATAAATACTTTTTTATGGTCACATAATCCAGCTCTGCTTCATTTGGCTGTGCACCGTTTTTTTCCACCTCGTGGATATCTCCCCCAACTTTTGTAACTTGGCAGGGCCCCTTTAAGCCTTTAATTGGTATTTAATTTGTTTATTTTCTGTTTCCATTTGTCTGTTTGCTTCTTTGTTAACCTGCTAACGCCCTCACTTCTCTCCCCGACTGACCAGGAGCCTTCTCTTCCTCTGAAGGTAGGTTTGCAGGACTGGCAGGACCAGGATTAATCCCTATTTTTCACAGGAATTCCTCTCCTTCTTCTGGCTGATTTAGTGTGTGTGGCACCCCATTCTTTAGGACCATAAGTCCAAATGGAAAAACCCAACAATAGCGGGTCCCCCTGTCCCTTAGGATTTTGGTTACGGGGCCATACTCTTACGTTTTAGCAGTGTGGTGGGGGAAATATCCTGAAACACTGTAAGACTGTATCCTTCAAACTCTATGCTGTTGGCAGCCCTAGTGATTTGGCATAAATCCTCTTCGACGCGGAAATAATGGAACCGCATGATAATGTCCCTGGGTGGGATCCCTGGTTGCTCTCAGAGCACGGTGGCACCGATCCAGATGGATGTCTGATTCTGGTTTGTCTGGCAACATGTGCACCAGCCATCTTGTCACGTAGTCCTCCAGGTCTGCTACAGATTGAGGGACCCCCCTCAGGCGAATGTTGTTTCGTCGGTCCCTGTTCTCCGCGTCCTCTTGCTTATTGCCGATTTCCATCACTAGGGCTTTGAGTTGAGCCGTTTCCCTCTCGTTCTTTTTAAGTGCCTGTGTTGCTGTTTCCATCTGCCCCTCCAGCCCGGCAGTTCTTTCTCCCACGCTGTTTACATCTCTCCTGATCTCTGTTAACTGTGAGAGAATGCTTTGAGCTCTTTGCAGAACTCCTTGATCAGCGCAGGCCACCAGTTGTTTATCTCTCTTGTCCTCTGCTTGCTCTCCTTCAGACCCTGACTCCTCCAGCAATGGGAGTCCCCTCGAGTCCACCGCTCCCGCCATCCCTCCCCTGGGGAAGAAGTCTGTGAGCACGGGGGGGGGGGGTAAGCTTTTTTGATTTGGCTCTCGTACACATCCCTGTCGGTTCTGCTCTATAAAGCTCTCAACTGTGTTGTTCTAAATGCTGATTAAGTGCCTGTTTGATGTTTGGTTAATGCTGAAGGGAACGGAGCACTTCAGTTAGGCAGTTAGGCGTCCGTTCCCTCTGCCGTCGCGCATGCGCCTCCTATGTTATTTACATTTCAATAAAACCTTTGGTCATTGCGTTCCAGTTTTTCTCGTTTGAATCAGCAGTGCACCCGCATTTTTCCTTTTTGGATTTCTCTCAATTGCGTATTATAATAATGTATGTTTCTTGTAACAATCTTTTTTCTGTAACCAAGCACTGTAATGCTTTTTGTATATTAACTCTAAATTTAAGTACTGTTTTTGGACCCTATTCAAACTTTGAAAAGTAACTGGATACCTTTTTTGCTACAATAGATTTGTATGTTAAATAAGGACCCCTAACGATAAGTCTATGGGGCAGAATAGTAGTCAGGGGTGACCCTGCTACATACACAAGTCACGTGCTCACTTGTGTTATGTATGACAACTGATAAGAAAGAAAATGAGACGATAAGGGTGTGAGGCGATCAAACCCCTATTTAATATGGTGAGAAGTGGGGTCAGGTTAGAGGGAGTTACTGCACTGTTCTGCATTGCCCACTTCTCACTGTATAAAATAATAGAGAGACGGTGTCAGTATGGAACAGAACTGCTGGACCGGAGAGCGTATCGGGAACTTTTATCAGTCTCTCTAACGCCAAACTGGAGCACCAGATTTATCTGCTTCTTTTTATTCATAGTATTGAACTGGACAGTATATGAATATGTTGCACTAAAATGAGTTTGCTATTCTCATGGCTGTGACTCTTTTATACTGTGGTTTTTATTCTAGGTGATTATGTTCCATAATCCTGAACCATAGATGAATTTTGCACTGTTTGAAATGAAGTTCCTGTTTGAGGTTGGACCATATGTTTGTTTAGGCGCCTCTGATGTTTGGGTTGTTTTTGTCTTAAAAGTTTTAAAGCTTATACTAAATTCTTTAAATTTGTCCAATAAAAGAGATCGTATTAATTAAAATTTTTCTTTCTTTTTTTTTATACAGGCACAGCTGATACCTAGGAAATATAAATCAATGAACCTCATATCTCAGCACCTCCAGAGGAGCGCTGCTCACTACCAGCATGGATCCACACGTGTTAAGTGAGTAGAGGAGATATTTTAGTGGCTTTCAAATCTCCAAGGAGGGAATATCTGGTATTTTGCAGTTACAGGCATACCCCGCATTAACATACGCAATGGGTCCAGAGCATGTAAAGCGAAAATGTACTTAAAGTGAAGCATTACCTTTTTTCCACTTATCGATGATTCGGTGCAGGTAGGGAGCAGGTATTGCTGTTCAGGATGTGCTGACAGGCGCATGCGCGAGCTGCCGTTTGCCTGTTGGGTGAGGGGAATCAGCGCGTCACTACTACGGCGGTCTGTAGGGCAGAATAAGTGTCTGTACTCGTGAAGCGAGCGTACGGACACAGGGGTATGGTACTATTGAAAATATGTCCTTACTCGCGAGTGTACTTAAACTGAGTGTCCTTAAACCGGGGTATGCCTGTATTTTGCAGTTATGCGAGTTAAACACCCAAATTAATTCATCTTGTTAACCCCCCCTTTCACGGCTCCACAGAATAATCCATAACGTAAATGCTCAGTCTCTCAGCCATATAGATGGTGTGGGCCGGGATTGGATGAAAATGTGGAATACAAATGGCTCTTTTATAAACCAAAGTATGTTTATTGAACGCAGTCTATAAACACTTCACATAGATATACACAGATAACATGACACAATACATGCAGCAAAATATAAGCGCTTTAGATAATCATCCTCTAGTAGGTTCCGGTCCTATCTAGAGGAGGTACTTATCTTGCGTTACCCATTGCGAAGGACGAAATGGAAACTTCTTTCATGGAGACAGCGATGTGCTAAGAACTTTCATAATTGGCTGATTCAACAACATACGTTCAATTTACTGTGGGGGCAACCGTATGGGAACTATGCTGCACACTTCACGCATATATATATAAATAACTTTCCTGTTGTCCCTATGGCAGTGGTCACCAATGGGTTAAGTTCCACCCTGTCGCCGAGATGGGACAGAAATCTACCTGTGGGAGGCCATAAATATCCCTCCTTTCCTCCCCAGATATTTTTTTTTTCTGTCCTACCCATCTGAGGTAGAGGTTAGTGTATTTACGTAGTATAGTGGGAGCTTACCCGATTATCTTGTAATAGATCCAGGGGAGTTGTCTGCATCTGTTTTTCGCTGTAGCTCGGACGTCCGCGCTCCAAGGAGTTAGCTGTTCCGGGGTCCGTCAGACGGTCATGCTGCAAATAGCCGCTGAGGCTCGCAGCTCCTGAAGCCTCTTTGACAGGCGAGTGCATGCGACCGCGTGGATGCACGAGTAGCAGCGAGAAAGCTCGCGCAAGGCCGCGTGGGGTTACTGGTCCGAGGGGAAATAAAAGGATTTTAAATTGCCAAGCAAGCGCATGCTCTTGTTGCCCTGTTACTCTCGCAGGAGGATTAAGACATGTGGAGGACAGCACACACGCTGGAACCCTGCTCAAGTGCTGCATGTAAAGGTGTAACTGCTGCAAGCCTACCATAACTATATATGCATTGCTAAAGTCTGCAAGCCTATCAGGACCTAACCAGGATACATCATGGATGCAAGCTCTTCTAAAACTGTGGTTGCTAAAGTCCCAACGTAAGCCCCAGGGAGATAGTAGTAGTTGTACTCTTGCAATTTTTGTTTAAAAAAAAAAAGAGATGGTTATACAGTAATTACTGATATTCATATTATGTCAGTACTCCAAACTCACAACAGGAAGATCCAGTGGCCAGAGTGCCTACAGAACCAACTGTTGGAAAGAAGACCATGAAGAAAACAAATCATTGTGTCTCTTGTGAGAAGCTTGCATTGGAAAATTGAAGACTTTGTGGAGATTGCTGAAGAGTTGAGACAAAAGACCCATGTTGGATTTCATCTCATGGATGCAGGACGCAGTAACCCAGGTCATTGAAGCAGCCTCTTCAAAGTCTGCCCATAAAGGCTAAACTGTGGGCAAGATCATGTACTTGCCTAGAAAGCCTGTAAGATTAATCTTCTGAGAATTCAGAGGGCAAACAATTCAGCAGGATGGAACTGGAAATGGAATCTTCAGATAATGAGTTTTCAGCAGAGGAAGAATCGTCCACTTTTGATCTGGTCACTTCTCAAGGCAGGAAGAGAGATCTTACAGACCGAGGATGAGCCTTCCCCTTTCGGAACCTAGAAATCACATATTCAGGAGCCTGCACAGGAAACCAAGAACCTTCCTGGCCCATGAAGATGTGAAGGAGATGATCACATTAGAGTGGTCCCAGCCAGACAAAAAACTCCTTTGACTAGGACATTTTCAAGAATGTACCCATTCGAGGAAAAAGTGCAAGCATGGGATTCCCCACCATAGGTGAATGCAGCGGTATAAAGGTTAGACAGAAGAACAACCCTGCCTGTGGACAATGCGGTCTCCCTTCAAGACGGTATGATGGAGAATGCCTTAAAGAAATTGTTTACTGCTGCGGGCGCAGCTTGCAGGCCTTCCGTAGCCATAACATCCGTGTGGAGCTATGAAGTGTATGGCTTGCTAATGTGGAGGAAGCCCTGGAGAGAGGAGTTAAAAGATCCCAGATAGTTGAGCCACACTCTGAGCTAAAACTGGCAGTGGCCTTTGTAGCAGAAGGATCACTGGATTCAATAAGGCTGACAACAAGGTCTATGTCACCGTCTGTCGCAGCCAGATGAGCACTTTGGCTAAGATATTGGCAGGCAGATTTGTCATCTAAGAGCAATCTGTGTTCAATTCCTTTCGCAGTTCGTCTGTTCAGTAGGAAACTCTATTCCGTCATTGAGAAGGTTCTGGAAGCAAAACTCTATTCCTTGCACAGGAAAGGAAGAGTAGATTTCATGGCGCAATTTCATCTATGAATGAGGGGGTCAACAACCGAGCAATGAGATCCTACAGGCCCGGAATTGGTTATACAAGAACAGCCTCCTGGTGTGGAGGCCAGGGCTCTCTTTTTTTGGGCCAAGAAGAGGTGGACCCTCATAGAGTGGCTGAGATGTTTGCATGAGATAATAGGAGCTTGAACATCCTACAGTACGTCGGAGGAAGACTTAATTCCATTATGTTTGGGCGCAAACGATTACAGTCTCTTGGATGCTTGTATAATTGTCTGGAATTCAAAACTATACCTGGAAGGCACAGGTTCATAAGATCCCGATGACAGAGAAACTTGCCAGACAGGCATTAACCATCAGTATCCAACAGCTTATTAATTTATGAATGATCATGCAATTCAACCACAAAGAAAGATATCGATGTATCTTCTCACCAGTGTTCCTCGTGAAAAAGGTGAACGGAATATTCGGGTCTATCCTAGACCTAAGAGGAGTAAACAAACTGCTCAATGTAAGGAAATTCAAAATGGAGTCCCTCAGCACCATTATTGCCGCAGTGGACAAGGGGGGGGTCTGGCTTGTATCAGTATACCTAAAGGATGCTTACTTTCACGTACCCATATGTCACAGATGATTTCTGCAATTTGCAATAGGGGTAGCACACTACCAATTCAGAGCTCTTCTCTGTTGATAACAGTCATTGCCAAATGTAAGAATACATATTGTATCTTTAACTGTTCCTGCAATGTCTTTATACATAATGTAAAACCCATTTCACCTAATGTAACCATGTGTCTGTCGTCATACCTCTGTGCCCAGGACATACTTGAAAACAAGAGGTACTGTAACTCTCAATGCATTACATCCTAGTAAAACATTTTTATAAATAAATCTAATACAAATTTTCCGCTTCGTGGACGAAATTCTGATAAAGGCACAGGACTGAGTCCTCTTACGTCAACTCCTATCAAGGATGCTAGAATTCATTTCACATCATGATTGGTTGGTCAACACGGAAAAGAGACAATTAAGCCCAACCCAGAATCTGAGATTCCTGGGGATGGAGTTAAACACACAGCAAGGCAGAGTGGTTCCTCCTTGCGACAAAATAAAACATTTGAAGGAGACGGTCAGAACAGCCAGAGCCAGCAATCGATGGCGGGCTCATTAATGCATGAGGCTGATGGGCACTCTATCACCAACCGTACAGGTGGTAAACTTGGCCAGGTGGCATAGAAAACATTACAACAAAACTTCTTGCGCCATTGGCAGAGGCAGGCGGCAAGACTGGACTAATGTAACTCCTTACCAAAAAACGTAAGAGAATCCTTGAAATTGTGTGATAGCGACAAGAACCTAAAAGCAGGTTTTCCTCTACAAGATCAGGTCTGGCTCATGCTTATGACTGACACAAGTGGCACAAGCTGGGGAGCCCAGCTCGGGACCAAGAGAGGCAATTTTTCTTGACTATTGTAAGTCATGAAATGTCAGCTAGCATTCTAGAGCAGTAATGGAGGCAATTGAGCACTTCTCACCACTACTACGAGGGTGCAACTTAAATATCAGGTCAGACAACCATACTAAGGTGACCTATATAAGGAAGCACAAGGAGCCCCGTACTCCAACAGGAACAACACCCGATTTATTACCTGGGCAGAATGTCATCTAGCAGACTTTAAAGCAATTAATATCGCAGGGAAAATAAATCTGTGGGCAGGCGTCCTCAGCCGGTAGACCCTAGATCCAGGAAAGTGGTGCCTGTCAAACATGACTTTCAATCAATTAGTCGCAAAATGGGGGACAACAGATCTCATGGCAACATCAAGAAACTGGAAGTAACAAAAGCTCTGCTCAGGAATGTTTCATCCAGTAGCTACCACAGTAGACGCCCTGTCCGTTCCATGGAAGTTCCGACTCTCATGCGTGTTCCCACCAATTCCCAAGATTTCTCAGGAAAGTCAGACAAGTCAAGGCAGACGTAGTGGCTATACTCCCAAATTGGCCACGCAGAGCCCGGTTGTGACGGTGAGGGGGTAACCAGGTTCACAATAAAGGTTAAGCTCATATGGTTACCTCTGATCCATGTATTGGGGTTCGGGAGTGTCAGCTCTTGAGCCCAGTGATTGTACATGCTTGTTGTAAAATCATGCGACGCTACAGAATGTATGTGTTTTTACCTTTCCAGGATTGCCAGCAAGCAGAGAATGCTGGGCTATGAGTTTCAAGGGGGGGGGGGAGGGTTACGGAGAAAGTGTGGTCAGAATGTGCCTAGCTAGTTGGAGTCCAGAGTTGCTGGATACACGAAAAATGTAGCCGGGAATCGGGTCGGATTCCCGGATACATATAGGCACATTGCTCCGGCAAAATCTCCCCTTAAAAACGCTTGCGCGACTCACCGCTAGGATTCCCTGCTTCAGCACAGACCAGAAAGGTAAATGGGGCATAGGGATGTGAGGTGTCCTTGAACTTGTCAAGGGTTTCCTAGGTTAGGGGGGATACCCAGTTAATGCCCAGGTCACCCAGAACCTATATAGGGGCTCTGAGGTGCTCCAACCATACATTTAGATTGTGAGGAGTTTTAAAAGCCCATGTCCAGTTTATAGTGTGTGGGAAATATGGCTAGTAAGAAATAAAGTGCAGCTTTTTATTCTATTCCCCATACCAGAATGACTTTGAAAAATATCCTAAGAGTTATATTTTTATTAAACAGTGTGTTTTAAAACATATATGTTTGTTAACAGTATAATGAGCTGGGTCAATCTGGACCAATCTTCTGGATCAGTCACTGGCCTACCAGCTTGTGCCAGCGAGTCTACCCAGACATCGGACATGAAAGCCACCAGAGGTTGCCAGGTGTGAAGAACATTTGGGCATGAAGTTTAGGTTTATATGCCCACATCCTGGGATGAATGGAAGTCCTCAAGACTACCATTTGCCCCACCAGACTGTGGGGAGCCTAAACCAGCAGGAGGCTTCTGCATACCAAGTGGCTAAGGTGGAAATCTTGTGCATCCCCTTGGCCGATTCAGAAGATCCGCTTGCCTGACTTCAGAAGACTGGCATCGCTCTGATTGGCTGGTAGGAAAGTTCCCACGCTGGGATTGGCTGGAGTATTTCATAAATGAACTAAAATACTAAAAGACTCCCTCAGCCAATCCAGTCGTCAGATTTGAAGCGCCAAAACAGCAGCGGCAAATTTGAACCGACCAAAAGATGCTCCGAAAGAAATAACAAAGACACCGGCTTCAGAAATCCGAAGTGAAATATTTCAGTCCAGCTTTTTAGGACCAAGTTCTCAAAAAGGAACGTAGCGGTCGCGGCTGGGATTCCAAGCTGAATCGAGTTCCAGGGCGTTTGGAGCTAGCTTCCGGTGAACTTATTTCAGCACCTCCGGAGGAAAGTCAGCGGTGGCATCAGGAACATTTGCCGATTTGAGTTCCAGGACATCTCGGACTAAGTCCCGGTCAACTAAAGACTCTTGTTTCATGTTATATTAAGCTAGGAAAGTCTATTTTTTTTACCCCAGGTCCCAAGTAAGTGTGTTCTTCTTATGTAGTTTTGTAACATTGTGTGTTTGTCTTTTCATGCGAATAAATTTCCAATTTATTTCACTTATCTTGTTTTGCTCAGTGTATGATCCAGATAAAAAGGTGTTAATGCCTGGTCTCCCGTGACACTGGTTCCCACAGGTAATTCAACTTTTGCTAGACAAACTGTGGCAACTACCCATGTTTGAAGGCCTCATATTCCAGGATCCAGTGCAACATCCCAGTCCAGGGGAATGGAATTTTTATGTCAGGGAGGTTTAGCGGGAGCTGCTCAGATCAAGAGGGCTGTCGCATAAGGGGTTACAGGCCTTAATGGCGGCAAGGACTACTTCTACAGTATATCATAGAATCTGGCATCAATTCTATCAGTGGAGTGAGCAACAAGGTATAAGCTTCTTGAACTACCTGGAGTTTTTTGTAAGAATGTCTAGAACAAGGGCTCAGCTGTAGCTCATTGAAGGTTCATGTGTCCGCATTATCGGCACTACTAGTGAGACATTTGGCCGATTTAGACCTCATAAGTAGATTCTTCCAAGTTTTGAAGAAAATCAATCCACAATACAGGGACTTGGTTCCAGTTGGGATTTATCATTGGTATTACGGGCTCTAACAGATGGGGCATCTGTTTTGAATCACTTTCTCAAGCTTCAGACATGAATCTAATGCTAAAGACAGTCCAGTTGGTAACGTCTGTGCTTAGGATTGGTGAATTACCAGCTTTGTCCATGAAGGAACCTTACCTTATTTTTCATCAAGAAAAGGTCTTCTTGAGTCCAGTACAGCTTTTCTTACCTAAGGTTGTTTCAAAATTCCATATCAACCAGCAAACGACAAAGAGCGGATTCTACACACGTTACATGTAGTGAGGTGCTTAAAGCTCTACCTTTCCAAAACAGAAGGATTTAGGAAGTCAGACTGTTCATTCTTCTGAAGGAAGCAAGGAAAGAGCAAACAGCCTCAAAATCTACCATAAGTCAATGTTCTGTAACAGCTATCAGGAAGGCCTGTACTATTCAAAAGATTCCAGTCCCAGAGCTGGTAAATGCACATTCGACAAGGGCCATGGCCACGTCATGGGCAGCAAGGCGCAGGCTTCCCCCGCAGAATTATGCAGGGCAATTAATACATTTATTAAGAATTATTCTTTGGACGTACAAGCCTCCGCAGACGCATGCTTTGGAAGAAAGGTCCTGCAGTCGTCACCACTTAAATAAAAGATCATATTTGAGTGTCAAGGTGTGTGGTGTTTTATTCTAGGACCCCCTCCCTTTTTTTATGTGGGTACTGCTCTGGCAAGTCCCATTGGTGATCACTGCCATGTAGACAACAGTGAAATAGAAAATTGATACTAACTTTCTGTAATTTTCTCTTCCTGGAGAGTCCTTCCCTGGCAGTGCTCACCAATTCCCTCACAAAGTTTAGATCTAAGATGTTTCTAGTTATATATTTCAGATTTTTGTACCAAGGCTACTTGGGGAGGAAAGAAGGAGCTATTTAGTGTCTTTCCACGGGTAGATTTCTGTCCTATCTCAGCTGGAGGGTGGAACTAAACCCATTGGTGAGCACTGCCATGGAAGGAGTCTCCAGGAAAATACAATTACGGTAAATTGGGTTTCAATTGACTTTTTTACGATTCTCTAACAAGCGCTTACCAAAGAACTGGGCACATTATAAAATAACAAATAGTGACAGAACATACCTTGCTGCAGACTAGACACACACAACATATTTACAGAACTTGCATGAAGGCCTCAGTTGAGACTCTGGTGAACCTGCTTGTAGAACAAAGCATGTGGCTGTATACACCCTCCATGCTGACATCACAGTTCATGATGTTGAAAGCAGAGGGGTTAAACCTGGGGCCCACACAGTTAATCCATTATCATAATTAACCCCAACTCCAGTCCTCAAGTACCCCTAATAGTGTTGTACCGGGTAGCTATTTAAAAAAAAAAAAAAAAGGGTAACGGTTAACCTGACCAAAATAAATGGTTCTACCCGGCCGGGTACCCGGCTACCCGGTTTGACACTTACCTGGTGACAGTGTCCTCCGACCGGCGGGGGACAGCAGGAATCCCTTACCGCGTGGCTTGTTTCCTTAATGCCTGCAGTTCACAGATCACCACACGCCCACCCCACCTTCGCTCCTGCCCGCCCCACCACCTCCGCTCTCCCCTGCTCCTCCTCCGCTCCCATCCGCCGCATGTCCGCCCCGGCCGCCGCACCTCCGCGCCCGCTCCTCCTCCGCTCCTGTCTGCCGCACCTCCGCTGCTCCCAACCTCCGCACCAGACCTCCGCTCCTGTCCGCCGCACCAAACCTCCGCCGCACCTCCGCTCCCGTCCGCTGCTCCTCCGCTCCCGACCTCTGCCGCTCCCGACCTCCACCGCACCTCCGCTCCCGTCCGCTGCTCCTCCACTCCCGACCTCCGCCGCACCTCCGCTCCTGGACGCCTCCGCTCCCGCACGCTCCTCCACTCCCGGGCGCTGCCGCAGCACCTCTGCTCCCGGCCGCTGCTGTATCTCCGCTCCCGCACGCTCCTCCTCCGCTCCCGTACGCTTCTCCTCCACTCCCGGATGCCGCCGCACCTCTGCTCCCCCGCTGCCGACCTCCGCCGCACCTCCACTCCCAGACACCGCCGCACCTCTGCTTCCGCACTCTCCTCTTCCGCTCCCTGACGCCGCCGAACCTCCGCTCCCGCATGCTATTTCGCTCCCGGCCGCCGCCGCACCTCCGTTCCCGCATGCTCCTCCGCTCCCGGACGCTCTCGGCACACCACTAACCCCCAACAGTCCAGTTTTTAAGAATATGGTCACAGTAGCACAGGTGGCTCAATCGTTTTGATCGATTCACCTGTGCTCAAGCAGGGATATCCTTAAAACATGGACTATTAGGGGTACTTAAGTACTGGATTTGGGGAAAAACTGCCTTATAGAAACTAGTAGTCAACCAAGAGGGGGCTACACTGTTTTTTCTAATAGAACCTCCATCAGGTAAACAAAACAGAGGGGTACCTTCGCTCAGCTTAAAGTAAAGTGGGGGATGGTGCTCCTCTGGGTTAAGGTAAATGCGATAAACTAGATACAGGCATACCCCGCATTAACGTATGCAATGGGACCGGAGCATGTATGTAAAGCAAAAATGTACTTAAAGTGAAGCACTCCCTTTTTCCCACTTATCGATGCATGTACTGTACGGCAAACATCATATGCGTGCATAACTGATGTAAATAACGCATTTGTAACAGGCTCTATAGTCTCCCCGCTTGTGCACAGCTTGGGTACAGGTAGGGAGCTGGTATTGACGTTCTGACAGGCGCATGCGCGAGCTGCCGTTTGCCTATTGGGCGATTATGTCCTTACACGCGAGTGTACTTAAAGTGGGTGTCCTTAAACCGGGTTATGCCTGTACAGAAAAGTAAACCCAGTTATGGTCACTCTTTCCCCTGAAGTGGGTGTATTATGACATAGTTTAAAATACCTTTATTAATTGCATCATTAAAATATAGATAGTGTAGACAGCGACGCTTGGCTAAATCCTTTAAATTCAATGATGAATGTTAGATATTGTGAATTAAAAAAGGTTGTTGTTTCTATAAATACTAAACAACCTCTGGTACAGTGACCAATGGTGAAAAATAACTGTTCCCTTAGTATACAGGCATACCCCGCATTAACGTACGCAATGGGACCGGAGCATGTATGTAAAGCGAAAATGTACTTAAAGTGAAGCACTACCTTTTTCCACTTATCGATGCATGTACTGTACTGCAATTGTCATATACGTGCATAACTGATGTAAATAACACATTTGTAACAGGCTCTATAGTCTCCCCGCTTGCACACAGCTTCGGTACAGGTAGGGAGCCGGTATTGCTGTTCAGGACGTGCTGACAGGCGCATGCGTGAGCTGCCGTTTGCCTACTGGGCGATATGTACTTACTCGCGAGTGTACTTAAAGTGAGTGTACTTAAAGCGGGGTATGCCTGTATATAGGGACTAGAGACGTATAGATCTCCCACCGTAATAATCCTGATTTCCCTAAATGGGTTCAATATATATATAACCCTTGTTCATAACCAGAGATAGAGCTAGGATATGTATTAATATCCCATGGATGGTAATATATAAATTATATACAGGGTATCAAATAGTAGCTGAGGTAGCAATATAACAAAAAAAATAGCCATAGCTTAAAAGGTATAACAGGATATATTATCCAGGGAATGGTTTTAGATAATGACAAAGATTAATTGGTCACTGTACCAGAAGTTGTTTAGTATTTATAAAAACAACAACCTTTTTTAATTCAGAAAATCCTAACATTCATCCTTGAATTTGAAGGATTTAGCCAAGCGTCGCTGTCTACACTATCTATATTTTAATGACGCAATTAATAAAGGTATTTTTAACTATGTCATAATACACCCACTTCAGGGGAAAGAGTGACCGTAACTGGGTTTACTTTTCTGTATCTAGTTTATAGAACCACCATCAGGTAAGATGTTTTCAACACTTTTTAAGTAATTTTCTGCCAGAAGGGTCAGTAACACATTTCTTTACAAGAGGTATTCTATTATACCGATATCAGAAGAGCGCCCACTCCCAGCATTACATGATGGATTTTCCTTTTCTCATTGCAGGTTTCCCAGTGGTTGTGCCTCAGAGTTTAGAGGTTAAGTCGGAGAAAGAAGAGGCAGACACGGAGGAACGTCTGACAACCATAAAGAGTGAAATGGATTCATTTTCTATTGGTGGTAAGTACCCTTACACCCTCACTTGTCTTTATTTAATTTGTTTAAAAAATGTACAGACATGTCTACAGTATTGGGGAAAATAACATTAATTCAAGGATAGAATTACAAGCTACATGTTCTAATAATTAAAACAGATATGATTTTCTAAGGTTATATTGAGAATATCATTGTTATTGAGGTTTGAACATTGGTAGCACCAAAAACTCCAACATGTTTTCAGCACTCCAGATTAATCATCAAGTTCAATCACTAACTTTTCACATCTACTTCGGAATCATTACAAAGTATTTCTGTATAGGGATATCACAAGAAGAGTTTCCACTCTCGGCTTTACATGATGGATTTTCCTTTTCTTGTTGGCAGATTTTCCAGTGGTTGTACTGGAGAGTTTAGAGATTAAGTCAGAGAAAGAAGAGCCAAACACTGGGGAACATCTGACCCCAATAATGGGAGAAATAGTTACACTTTCTGTCGATGGTGAGTACCTTTAACATCCTTTTGTGAAGACAAAGGCTATCTTGTTACACAGTAGTATGGTCACCTTTAGGGAGTATTCAGGGAGTATTAATTGCCTCTTATAGGAAGTCCGAAGGCTTGCTGGGTATTCTGGAGAAGCCACGTGCAACAGAATTAGAGGAGTAATAAGGCTCTCAAATTAGTATAAAGGTTGGAAATGGGTCGCTGATCTTCAGCGGATGAGATGGAACGCAGTTGGGAAAAAATAATAATTTTAAGATCACCTTCCACTATTTGACCAGTGTATTCTGCCTGTGTTCGTAGCCTCTAAATACCAAGATTAATTCAGAAGCTTGTCTCGCTCTAATTTCTCTATTTACCCTTTCCTCTCCCTGACCATCACCTCATCTCATTTACTCTGAATCTCTGAATTCTCCTCCTGTTCTTCACCTCCATTTACCCCTCAATTCTGCAGAGACCTGCGATTCATTAAGCCAACCGCTCAGCTCCACTTTCCTCTCCTCCCTCTTCTCTTTGCTCCTCTACTGACCCCACAACCTTGTTATGAACTATAATTTTGCCCTATCTTCCTCTCAAGATCTACATGCCCCACTTCTCTGCCACTCTCACCCTTCTAGCCTCAGACCTTGGTTAAACTGCCATACATGAATGCTTTGCTCCTACACTTGCTACTCAACGCTCCTAGAGGCAATATCATATTCGCTTGAAGGATCTAAAAATAACGATTTTTTTAAGTTTACAGACTTTTTTGGAAACCAAAAAAACACACCATAGTGACAACAGTCACCTAACATTAGAAAGACACCAAAACATAATATATTTACATTTTCTTCCTTCATCCTTCAGATATATACAAACACAAAGATAAACTTTTCAGAAGGTAAAAAAAAAAACATAACTTTACGAAAAAACCCTATAACCAAAACATCACACAAAGATAAGAACCATATACTTCAAGATTCTTTCATTTAAAAACAAAAACCCTTTCTCTATTCTCAAGTGATGCGATCATCTGTTTTATTTCTTTCTCCATACGTTCCAAACCCCTCTTACTTTCCTCTAACTGGAATCCAGACCTCACACTTTTTTCATACCCGTCCCTTGCCTCTTTCACATCCCAATATCTCCGCCCAAATCCCCTCGCAAGTTGATTGTGCAAAACCTCTTCCTTTGTAAGCCCTACTTCAGCCTTTCCCTGGGTGCTCCTCCCCTTACTATCTCCCGCAGAATTTGCCTCTTTTGCCTGTACAATCCCTTTTTTGCCTGCCTTTTCTTCACTTTCGTTCCCACTTACTCCACTTACACTTCTCTGTATTTTAGTTCCCTCCACGCTTATCTGACTTTTTTGTGAGGACGAGCTGTTGCTCTCGCTACTCTCTTTCTCCCTCACCTCTCCCCTAGCCTCTTTTATTTTAACCCACTGTACATGCTCCTTTTTTAATTCTTCATATTGCTCTTTTGTCAGCTGTTTTCTTTGGTACATCATTTTTTCCAATCTTTCTATTATCTGTTCATCACTAGTACCCCCATGCTGCTTCCGGAAAATACCCACCCAAAACAGAACATCTCCCACTGCGTTCTCAAATTGTTCCATTTTCTCTTTTAGGGTTACCTTCCCTGATACTTTTTTAACTTTAATCTCTACACCCTTCTCTCTAGGCTCCACTTTACTCTGGCTAACCTTATCTTCCTTTGTTTCTATCCCTTGCGAAGACTCGTTTTTGCTTCCACTAACAACAAACCCTTTACACTTACTCTTTCCCTCTTTACCTTTTCCACTCGCACCACCAGGGCCTGCCTTCTCCTCTGTTTCTTGCGCTTCCCTATCTAACTTCTTATTTTCCTCTTTTCCTTTACTCACGGTCTGTTCCTCTTCCCCACTCCCGTCAATACTGGACAAATCCAGCGCACAAAACTTTGACTTCGTCACCCTATCTTGCCGTAGCTCACTCTTCCCCTCCCCATCAACTGTACAAACATCATTGTCACCTTGTAAACTACGTTTTTGCGCCCCTTTCTTGGGTCCGGTCGTGTCCATTATTTCCACTTATACCTCCCCCTCTATTGGGCCACTCTCTACCATTTCTTCCCTTCTTAAGTCCTCATACATTGCTGTTATAGCCGGATCAAGCCCTCCCTCTTGGGAACTCTCCATCTCACAAATTCCCAGACCCTCCACTGTCTCTTCCTCTTCTAGCACAATGCCCCCTTTTGCTGCCTGGGCATATGTCCTTTTTGTGCACTGCCATGCCAAGTGTCCTTCCTCTCTGCATAGATGGCATCTCTTAGGGACTCCACAGTTGGCTGCAGTATGTCCCTCTTCCCCACAATTACGGCACACAATTCCCGTTTTCGTGCAACCCTCCTTTGTATGTCCATGCACTGGCGACACACTTTATTCGAGCTCGGCTAGTCCCACGAATTCGGGTATACCCGGGTGTATAGAGGTTTGTGACTGTTTTCTGCCCGAGTGCATTGAGGTATTTTCCAGGCAGGGATTGAAGCATTTTATTCCCGCTGGCTGCAATACTGCACAGTATATATATATATATACTGCTTTACAATTCATGAATTTATGCCATCTGGTAGACACGCGAAGCATTGCAGCCTATTAAATCCTAATCATTATCATTTAACAGATCAGCCGCCCGTCAGCCAGGCATGAACCCAGGCTGGGAAGGCAAACGCAACGGGGCTTGTCAGAGGTGAGGAGCGGCGCATTCCAGGTATCTGCCAGGTACATACTGGGTATTTGCTCGAATAAAGTGTGTCGGTGCAGTAAGTGTGGCAATGCCTGCAATATAGAGGCTGTCCCGGGTAAAACAAAAAACCTCTGTCCCCTCTGATATTGAACATGGCCGGTGGGTGTGTCACTCCTCCCGCACATGATGGATCCCGTCTGAACCGTACCCAGAAACGTCTCTTCCCGTTGAACATGCCATATGGGTTTTTAAGTTCTTCACCTCCTCTGATCATTTCACAATACCGTTTCAAAAAAGTCACAATCTCCTCTTTCCTTGCATACGGATTGTACATGTGAAGTACCAATGGTCTCTCCTCCAACATAAAACTTGGAATTACCTTGATGCCATGTAAGATCGGGTCACCAGACTTCTTCTTGCACTTTTCAAAAGTGCACCAAACATCCGCTTCTTGATGACAGGTCAGGTCATAAATCCCCTGTGCAGGGAAATCCTGAAGGCAGAAGATCCTCTCAGCGTCCAGACCGATCAATTGCTTCAGCACCTTCTCCACTATCCACAGCAGGTTCACTCGACTTCTCTCGGTCTCCTCGATCAGGAACCGAATGGAATTGCGCGTTCCAGCTTGCGACGTCATCTCTGCTCTCCCAAGCTCAGGTGCGGCACCCCAAAAGCAGCAAGGGACTTTAGCCAGTAAAGGCGATGTCCCAGGGCAAAGGTGCCGGCCCCTCACTTCCGCATCTGCTCGCTCAGAACCGCTCGCTCAGGATCACTCCTCTTAGCTCGAGATGGCGTGCCCCCCCAAAAGCAGCAGGAGTCTTTAGTCCCCGAAGGGACGATGACTCAAGGCCAAGGGGACACAGTCTCAGCTACACAGCTGTTTCGACCTTGATGGGTCTCATCAGTGTGGGGTTGATTTTAACTGGGTATGCAAAGAGGCTATGGGATAGGCTATACCATAATACTGAGTTAAGTTATGGTGAGTAAAAAAAGTGACAAAAACCCTCCACAGGAAAGCAACTATGCAAATACAACTGTATGCTCATCTGCATGTTTTAGGCAGGTCTGCAACCCCGCCTTTCCCCATTATCATCCAGCATACAGCACTTCCCCTGCAGCAAGGGATTCTGGGAAATGACATGCAAATGAGCACACAGTGTCACTTTTTGCCTCAAAAACCATTTTTAACATGGTTCCCTATAGACTTAAGCTTGCTGCATTGTCACAGCTTTGAGCACAGCCAGGATTAAGGTGCATACCCAGAAAACCACCCACAGACAGCTGTTTCGACCTTGATGGGTCTCATCAGTGTGGGGTTGATTTTAACTGGGTATGCAAAGAGGCTATGGGATAGGCTATACCATAATACTGAGTTAAGTTATGGTGAGTAAAAAAAGTGACACTTTTTTTACTCACCATAACTTAACACAGTATTATGGTATAGCCTATCCCATAGCCTCTTTGCATACCCAGTTAAAATCAACCCCACACTGATGAGACCCATCAAGGTCGAAACAGCTGTCTGTGGGTGGTTTTCTGGGTATGCACCTTAATCCTGGCTGTGCTCAAAGCTGTGACCATGCAGCAAGCTTAAGCCTATAGGGAACCATGTTAAAAATGGTTTTTGAGGCAAAAAGTGACACTGTGTGCTCATTTGCATGTCATTTCCCAGAATCCCTTGCTGCAGTGGAAGTGCTGTATGCTGGGTGATAATGGGGAAAGGCGGGGTTGCAGACCTGCCTAAGACATGCAGATGAGCATACAGTTGTATTTGCATATATATATAGATATATATATTGTTTTTTCGATTTCCTCCCCCGCTCTTGCCCCCCACTATAATTATTAGGGCACTTCTGGTTTTAACGGCACTGTAGCTCATACAAAGCACATATACTGCTTCTTAAATTTTAACCCTTCAGGCATCACATGTCAAAGACCATGCTATAGACTGCAGCATTTTCATTTCCTTTCTTTTCTCTATGCAGTGGAAGAAATACATAAGACCGTATAACATTGGTGGTGTAGAACCTACTGAAATGGGTGTACCATGACGTATGCTTAAAATATTTAGGCCAAAGTATAGAACTAAATGACCCATATTTATGAAGACAGAATATAGATAATATACATAGTAATGTACTAAATTATGTCAAGTTGGATGTAGCATTGGAGTATTTTGGTCTCTTGTTGTATACATTAGGTCAGGGGAGCGCAATCTTTTCTCCTACGCCCCTCCTTACCTTGGTTCCTGCGTTCTGGGCGTCATGACACCACGTTGCCATAGCAACGTGACGTCACATGACCCCGCGGCGTCATTTGACACGGGGTTGCCATGGCGACGTGTCTCCAGAAGCCGACTTAACCAAGGTAAGTGCACTTTACAGAGGCCTTTGCCGCATCCCCGTCATTTAATTTAAGTGCCTTCAAGAAGCGCGCAGGGCCTCTGTAAACCCTATGCCCCTGTGGGGGCCCAACCCCCCAGTTTGCGCACCGCTGCATTAGGTCACAATCCCAGTGCACTCCAAATTAGACAAATATATACATATACAATGTAGTGGGTTTGGGTTTTGAGCTTGCTAAGACTGTAAGTTACTAGAAGTAGATTGATTGATTGGTTGGTCTGTTCTTGAGATCGTCCTTGTCTGCTTTCTTCTGGATGAGGATAACTATTATATTCTGGCATTTTCCTGTTCTTCAAGCAGCATGCAGAGTTTTGCATGGAGTTTCTTTACTTCCCCGGCTTCTTTCAAGATTTCAGTTGTAATTCCATCTTCCCCGGGGGCCTTCCCATTCTTCAGGAATTTGACTGCCTTTGCACCACCAATGATGCACCATGCAAAGGACGCATGCTACACTATTGATCTCTTCTCGTACAATTTCATGCAGAAGTCCTCAACTCTCTTTTATGATAATTGCACAATCTCTTGTATTGTTGATCAATCGTCTTGTTTGAGTGCACTGATTGGGAAGAAGAAAATCATAAGTCACCGAGTTTGTCTTCAAACTTTTGTTATTTTCGATAGTCTTTGTCACCATATCAGTTACATTTTCTTATTGCTTCATTACTTGCTGTTTCATTAGTAATTTCTTTGTCTCATCTGATATTTTTTTTTACTCTGTTATTGTTAGCGATAACTCCAGTTATTTCTTCTCTTTCAACTGCAGTCTTTATAAGTTCTTCATAATTGTTAGCGTCCCCATGCATTTGTAGCAAGCTGAAGGCTATTTTTATTTAGCTCTTCTTTAAATTTTCTGCTATTCTTGGTTTGTTTTTATCTTCTTTTTAATCCATATACTTTATATTTTGCTTTCAGATGTAATTTGCAATGATCACTCCTTGAGTAACAACGGTTTAGAACTGTGCAGTCTTCAATCACGTGTTTCTTGCAAGCTAGGATATAGTACATGTCATTCTTGATTCTATTGGCTACGCCTCATGTCCATTTTCTAGATAATTTCTTCTTGGAGAATGAATTCATGATGCTGAAGTTTTCACATTCTGCACATTCTGCAAATCTGTGTTCACATTAATTTCTGTTACCATAATCATACTTATCAACCAATGCTTCGTATTTCTGCTGAACGCCAATCTTTGCATTGAAATCTCCCATAATGATCTTGAGGTGACATCCTTTGTTAAAGTGGTTGATTTCATGGTAGAAGTCTTCCACTTCATTTTCTGTGTGACTTGATGTTGGGGCATACACTTGGATTATTTGACGTCTGCATCTTTGTCAATTTAATAACAATTCTGGATTCTCTTTGCAATGACCTTTCTTACTCCATTGTTATCAAGATGTGGAGAAACAACATAGTGACGTCTACACCACTGATTCTTCCATTTTCTGTACCTACTATAATGTAAAAGGTGTCTGCTTTTAGCTCAATGGGGACATCATCTTTTTTACTTCATTAATGTGAACAATATCCCATTTAATCTTGTCATGGTCGTCTTCCTGTTCTTGCAGTGATGCTTTAGTGGAGAGAGTCCGACACTTGTAGGTAGCCAGATTTAGATTGAAAATACAGCTTTTCCTTTACCTTCTCCGCCATACCTTGTTGCTGAATGCTGTCAAGCCCAGAGACAATCAGTCTTCCGGAAAATGCAGGACATTGCTTTTCAGTGTTTTCATACAGTATTTGGGGGTTTAGACTTTACTTGTCACCCTGGCCTCATTTGTATGTTGGCCGTTCCCGCTTTCTTGAACATCCGTTGTCACCTTCCCATGACTTTGAGCAGTGAGATAATCATCTGAAGTTCTTTAACTTTATTAACATTGAAATTGTCCATGAGAAGTAATCATGTGGAGTGCGCACATGTACCCTTAGGTAATCGATTCAGTAATAAATACAAATGATATACATTTTAAAATTAAGTCACTGAGCTTCTAGAAACAATTTTCAGGTCTTTGATGGCCTCCATCAATGTCCTTGTGGACACTGGGGACCAGGACGGGAGACAATTTTAAGAACATGGATATAAAGAGAACATTTTGTTAATTAAGCAGTGATAAAGTACATTTTGCAAATTATTTTATTAGTAATCTGCTTTCAGTAATTTGATTTACAGAAATAATTTCAGTTCTATATTTTTTGTTTACTCCTGTTAGAAAACTTCCTGAAGGAGGAGCACAGCGAGAGCTCTGAGATGTCCAGAAACTGTCTTATTCCTTGTAGTCCAGACGTGCCAAAACTCAATAATTCCTGTCACATGTTGGACACGTGCAAGGAACCAGTGCCACATGATGGTGAATTTACAGGCATTGTACAGCACACAGCACAGACTGACTCGAAGTATAGGTCAAGCAAAAGATATGAGAGAGATTTAAGAAGAAATCATGGTGCCCTGCTTTCTGTCTGCTGTGATTGTGATATAAGCTTCTCACTGGATAGGGACCTTGCCACACATGTTTGTGTCCACACTAGGGAGCTACCTTTTACCTGTACAGACTCTGAAAACAGTTTTTCACTTAAGGGAAAACTCCTTTCACACCAGAGAATTCAAACAGCACAGAATTATTTTAATTGTACAGAGTGTGGAAAACAACTCCGTACTAAGAGGAGCCTTCTAAGCCACGAGAATATTCATACAGGGGAGAAACATTTCAAATGTACAGAATGTGGGAAACAACTCAATACTAAAAAAAGCCTCCTAAGGCACGAGAAAATTCATACAGGGGAAAAACATTTCAAATGTGCAGAGTGCGGGAAACAATTCAGTACTAAGGGGAGCCTCCTAACACACGAGAATATTCATTCTGGGGAGAAACATTTCAAATGTACATCATGTGGCAAACAATTCAGCAGTAAGGACTATCTCCTCAAACACCAGAATATTCATACTGGGAAGATACCTTTCAAATGTTCAGAGTGTGAGAAACAATTTACTACTAAGGGCAGCCTCCTCAAACACCAGATGATTCATACAGGGGTGAAACCTTTCACATGTGCAGAGTGTGGGAAATGCTTTTCACGGAAGGGCAGCCTCCTCTTACACCACAGAATCCACACAGGGGAGAAACCTTTCCCATGTACAGAATGTGAGAAACAATTCAGTACTAAGGAGAGCCTCCTTCTACACCAGATGATTCATACAGGGGTGAAACCTTTCACATGTGCAGTGTGTGGTAACCGCTTTTCACGGAAGAGCGGTCTCCTCGAACACGAGAGGATTCACACCGGGGAGAAACCTTTCCCATGTTCAGAGTGTGGGGAACAATTTCGTATTAAGGCATTCCTCCTCACACACCAGATGATTCACACAGGGGTGAAACCTTTCACATGTGCAGAGTGTGGTAACAGATTTTCACGGAAGAGTGGTCTCCTTGGACATGAGAAGATTCATACAGGGGTGAAACCTTTCTCATGTGTAGAGTGTGGGAAAAGTTTTTCACGGAAGAGCAGCCTCCTCATACACCTCAGGATCCACACAGGTGAGAAACCTTTTCCATGTACAGAGTGTGAGAAACAATTCAGTATTAAGGAGAGCCTCCTCCAACACCAGATGATTCATACAGGGGAGAAACCTTTCCCATGTACAGAGTGTGGGAAAAGCTTTTCTCATAAGAGATACCTCCTGCAACACCACAGTTTTCATACAAGTGAGAAACCACTTGTTTGTTCGGAGTAAGTTTTTCCAATATACCGGTATCGTATTAAAACCATAGTGATAAAAACAACTGGTAACTTGATACTTACCATTAGTTATGACAGTGGTATTTTTATCTTCCACCTGCAGAGAGGTGAGTGTGGGGGGGTCTGGCAAAGAGAGGATGGGTTGGCAGAGAGAGATTAAGAAATAATGACTAAAGTGGGGTAGGGATCTTTGCCAATCCTATTTTCTTGTACCAGTGGGAGAGGGAGTGGCTCAGTGAGTAACTACAGTGACTGGCACTGAGAGTTTGAAGCAGGTGAGCCTGGTTCAATTCCCGGTGTCGGCTCCTTGTGACCTTGGGCAAGTCACTTTATCTCCCTGTGCCTCAGACACCAAAAACATAGATTGTAAGCTCCACGGGGCAGGGACCTGTGCCTGCAAAATGTCTCTGTATAGCGCTGCGTACAACTAGCAGTGCTATACAAGAACATGCTATTATTATTATCAATAAATGAAGTGAATGTCACAAGTTTCTGTGGGGCATACAGATTTTGGTATCCAAAGTAAATTGGCAAGTGGAAAAGAATAACAGTGCATGCTCAATTTCCACCCAACATTTAGCCTCAATAAACGTATGCCAATCCATGAGAAGCAATCTGGACTACTACCAAATGCAGTGTAAAGTTAAGAAGAGCTACACCTCTGTATCCCCACACAAACAAGATTTTATCTTGTTAAACGGGCCTTAAGTTAAGTTAAGGTGTACAGCGTTAACTAAATATTAATTAATCCACTCATCTTCTGTCATTATTGTTGTCTTCCTCTGTACTATTATACCGAGGGGGAAGCAGGGGGGAGGGAGAGGAAGCCCTGCTCAGCTGGTGCCGTATAGGTAAGTATATGTAGTAAGTAGTAGGGTCTGGTGCTACATCCAATATAGATGAATAATGCTAAACTAGAGGAAAAGGAACCCGGTATGGTAGAGCATATATGTACCACCTTATTTTAACATAATTAGAATTAAAGATTTGATTTTAGCATCTACAACGTATCATTGTTTACTCGGGGTCTTCTGAGTGCTCTACCATACCGGCTTCCTTTTCCTCTAGTTTAGCTTCTTCTTCTCACTTTTTTCTTTGTTCTCTTCCAGTGTCTGTCCAGTTGTAAACTCATCTTCTCACTAAAAAACAAAAATCAGTCCTTTAGATTTAACCACTGTAGGAAACCAACACCAACATGATAGTTTACATGATAGTTTCAAACCTCCTAGGTAAAAGAAAAAACCTATGAAGTTTGGAAAACCCTGTATGCTATAGTTTAATACTGTAGCGGAAGTATGCTACAGTGCCTCATTTTAAAAAGTATCACAACCTACAATTAATCTTGTATTATACAAAGTTAGCTGCATATCTACTGTAGAACTACACTCGGCGCTGCACGGTTAACTGAGGTGCTCTGCAATTTAGTACACTGGCGACACACTTTATTCGAGCTCGGCTAGTCCCACGAATTCGGGTATACCCGGGTGTATTGAGGTTTGTGACTGTTTTCTGCCCGAGTGCATTGGGTTATTTTCCAGGCAGGGATTGAAGCATTTTATTCCCGCTGGCTGCAATACTGCACAGTATATATATATATACTGCATTACAATTCATGAATTTATGCCATCTGGTAGACACGCGAAGCATTGCAGCCTATTAAATCCTAATCATTATCATTTAACAGATCAGCCGCCCGTCAGCCAGGCATGAACCCAGGCTGGGAAGGCAAACGCAACGGGGCTTGTCAGAGGTGAGGAGCGGCGCATTCCAGGTATCTGCCAGGTACATACTGGGTATTTGCTCGAATAAAGTGTGTCGGTGCAGTATTTACTGAGGCACAAATTGTGTAAAAAAACACTGCGCTCTCCTGAATTTATAACTGGTCCACCTGCCTCCTAAAATCTGTGGATAATGTGCGTCTTGATTATTGACTGGTTTTCCCATCTCTAGTTTTCTCTCACAATATTCAGAATAATCTTTGGGATGAACAGTTGTTGATTTATGTTAAGCATGAACCAGCAAGGCATGGATTCAAGTTTGAATGCAGAATAGGGTTAGCTTGAAGATCAGCAAGATTATCTTAAACTACAGACAAATACAACAACAGGGAACTTTGAAGAATTGAGTAAGATATATAGACTATTGACCTTTCATGCAGATAAGACTTTTGCAAACATGATTACCTGGACTATCCCAAATCTGCTAAAACACAACCAAGACCATCAATTCCCTACACTAAGCCACAGAAAGGAGATCAAAGGAAACGGCTGACAAGAAGATACAGCTGGGGCATGGGGAAAATGGAGTATGCATGATGTAATAAATAAATATACTGTTTTCTTAAAGTGTGTATATATACACACGCCAGTATTTCAAGGAAACAATTTGTTGAGACCAGGCGTTGGGCCTCCTCACACTGAGGCAACACTGTACTATTATCTTAATTGCATGCTGCGCTATTAAACTACATTTAGTTTGAGAAACATGTCAAACTCGCCTTCCTTCAGTGATAATAAAGTTACAGGAAGTGTTACAGCTGGTTATGCTCACCATAATGCTTGGAATGGAATCGTACAGCACTCCAGTACGTCATAATAAAATTACATGAAGTGTTACTGCTGTATCACTGACGGTCTATATCCTTTTAGGATAAATCAGAGGGTGCAAAGCTGTCCAAGTCTTTCAGGTGCTGAAACTTCCTCCTCGTCACTCTTATCACAAGCAAAATCCCTGAGCTAAAATTGATATAGGAGATTTACTGTCACCTCGTCCTCCAAGATATGTTGTAGTGCTGGACTTCAATGCCCCAAGTACACTATTTTATATTTAATAGCATTTGAGTCATACAGTGTACCTTCACTACGGAGTTATCAAAACTTTCCAAACAATATCATTGTATGCAGTTTCATGTTGGATTTATGGAATTCATTCTAAAAAGGTAAAATTACATGATTAAATAACACTATATGTTATGGTGAATAAATAAGTGACAAAAACCCTCCACCATACAACAAATAAAACTATAATTTATGAGCACATTCACATGTCTCACACAGGTCTGAAAGCCTGCCCTTCACCATTGTCTCTTAGCACACAATGCTTCCAGTGCAGCCAAGAATTCTGGACAATGACATGCAAATGAGCACAAGTATGCTTAGCGAAAAGCAGGGTGCCAGGCCAGTCTGTGACATGTGAATCTGCTCACAAGTGGTATTTTTATTTGCATTACTAAATAATCTAAAAACACTGTGATTATATGCAGTGGTGTATTCCCCTATTGGTCGTGCTGTTGGCCGGTGCTGCAAGCATGCCACAGCATGCATGCACACAGCACTGACCCACACCGTGCCTGCACACCCGCTGTGGGCTGGTGCTGCGCTATGCACTCTTCCCCACATCAATGAAAGTGATTATCTGGGGAGAGCGGGGCCTGTGTATTTCCGGCGTGATGCGTAAAGTCAACGTCCCTACACCTTTCGTTACACACCAGGTCCTCACGCCGGACAGACAGTGCTGAGGAGGAACCTAAAAACACAATATCGGTTGTTGGAGGACCACTTTTGGAGATGACACCACCTGCTCTGGTTCACGGATTTGCAACCAGCATCTGAATGTGTAGACTGCGACCATTCCATCTGCCTGCTGTGACGGAGCATGAGCTTTGCTCATAACATACCTTAGGCTAAGGCCCCGCTCCCTCAGTCAGCGCGCCCGCACTGCAGACAGGCGGGGCGCTGACAGACACAGACCGCGATATGCGGTCTGTAGGGCGCCTGGAGCCGGAGCGTGAGGGGAGCGGGAGTGGGAGGGGATCTGATCGTGGTGCCGTCCACCCCCCCACACACATACATACACACACACTCACATACACACACACACTTTAACCTGCAGCTCCTTCCCTGCTCCCCGCCCAAGGCGCCTCCCATCTAGCTCCTCCCCATTGGCTGACTCGCGTACCACGTGACACGTCAGCGCCGAAAATCACAAGGATCTTGCAGCATCGGCCGGCTGACGCATCACAGTACGTAGTCAGCCCTGCCGGAAGGAGGCAGCGGGGGCAGGAACCGTTCGGGCAAGGGTCTGGTGGTCCGCGGCCGCGCGCACCGCCGGCCGCAGCGGGTTCGCAGCCTTACTTTCTCTGGCGTTTTTGAGTGCGATAATTTTGTCTACATGATTCAAATGTTTAAGATTTTACACATGGAGCATGCGCTTGTTTCTCTTTTTTGTGTGTATATAGACAGGTAGATTGATATACCGTAGATATATAGAACCCGGATGAAACGTATATATAAAAAAAAAATACTGTGCATTACTTGACAGTTTTGCTGGATGTACTTCCTGCACAAACATTGTGTTGTAATCGGCCCGCTAAACCTGCAAAATCTGAATGAACACAAGAATTAAACAATGACTACAGTATGGATTTTTGAAATACAGTACTAGACAATAATAAAATCTTCTTTAACCTCCAACTGACAATTTATTGCTGTGTCTTTTACATGTTGAAATGTAAAATAATTGTGAAATGGTTTGTTAGAGAATAAAATACTGTAGATGCATGATTTACAGTACATTACCCGACAGTATTGCCGGATGTTTTTCCGGCATGAACACTGTGTTGTCATTGGCCCGCCAAACATGAATGAAAACCAGAATTAAACAATAACTACAATAAAGTACTCAATTAAGAAGATTTTCTGTAAAACCTTATTAGATTAAAAACATTTTAGGATAACCTTTAATTAAGATAGTCGTCTTATTTGCCCGAGCACTCCAGCCATGAGCCCTCTGATGCCACTAAAGGGCATTTATAGTGTCTTTGATTTATTTGAAATGTGCCGGGGTCATTTTAAACTGATTCTTTAGTTCGTCCATAATGGCCTCCTCAAATTGCTGGGAATCGACCTCTTCCTCCTTGATCCGTCAAAGTTAATTAGTTGGCACCACTGTGAATACAGGTAAAAACAGACATGGTGCTTGAAACATAGCAGGGCATATTGACCAGGCTGTACTCCGCAATTAGCATATCTGGACAGAGTTTCTGTTGGTATAAGTGAAAACGGGATGTCACCTACTGCAATTACATGGATCACCAGTTGTCATTGATTCTGTTGCTGCCAGTGTGCTTTGGAAATCAGGCACAGCTATCTGCTGTGGGAGGATGCTTTCCTGCAGGGGTCTCATAGCCAAATTCCTCCTCATTTGGAATGTTCTGTAAAATCAGGATATAGCAGGGAGACACAGGGTGGGCACAGTGCCTCCGTGTTGGAGGGTGCAGAGGGTGGGCAGTGCACCACTGGTGTTGAAGAGGGTGCTTTCGAGGCTGATTAAGGTGCCTCCAGATGTCTAGCTCCATCCTTCTGCTGTGGACATAGAATAGAGACCCGCCATGTCCCTCTTCATCCTCTCCAAAATCAGATGTTTCTGCATCCACCCGACAGCTCTAACATGCATCTGACCGAGCTGGATCCAGTGTGAGGTGGGATGGAACTGGTAGGACTGACTTGGGCACCTCATGGTGAGGTTAGCAGGAGGGGTCGTGTTGAGCTGTGCTGGATCCAGGGTGAGGAGAGCAGGTTCCAGAGCTGGGAGTGATGGGAATGTGGTTGTTGGGTGCTCCATCAGGTACCTTGCTCCAATAAATTTGAGTGGAAATGCATTTGGCCATGTTCTTTTTCCATGGTCCCGAATTCTTCCCCTTAGGAGGTTTAGGTGCGGTTTCCTTTTCTTTCCCCACTTTAGCCTTTCTGTTTTTGGGGGTCTCGGGTATGGCTGCCACCTTTTAGCTGTCTCAGGGTTTTGGCTGGAATGGCAGGAGCAAGTGGGTTCTTACATCCGTCGAATCGGGATCGATCCATTGCACAAAATAAAATATCTGAAAGCACAAGAAAACAATAGTTATATCAGACCAAGATCAGTGTGTGTGGCGGTGGAAGTATAATACTTTTTTGATAATATATGTATAACAATAAGAAAAGCAGTGCTTTGTATTAGTGTATTATGGGTAGCAGGATAATGTATATGAAATAAGTTTTTTCCTTCTCTGAACTTTCTGTCACCTTATAATAGCTGACTCTGAGCTTATTTTTCAGAGGTGGCCCCCTCGCGTTCTTATCTGTTAATTGTCTTTTTGCAGAGTTAGTCAAGAGATATACAGCTATTAGCCTTGAAGGGGGAGATGAGATTGCCAGGCACCATAAGTATTTATTTGTGTTTAGTCTGCTAAAATATATAGCAAATGTATAACCAATAATGACATCATATAAGATAAGAAATGAGATGCCAAATGAAAGAAAGAAATATACTGATATATGAAAATATGCATGCCCGCACTGTAAAAGTGAAGGGGTTAACCAGGCTCACTAATAAAAGTTCAGCCCACTTGGTTACCCCTGATCCATGTGTTGAGGTCCTAGAGTGTCAGCTCTTGGACCCAGATGTCCTAAATGCATTACTGTGACTGTGTGCAAATTATGCAGCATTAAAGATTTGTTTGTGTTTTCCCTTTCCTGGGGTGCTGAGACCGGGAGATTTCTAGGCTATACGTTTCAGGTTGAGTTTGCAAGAGAAAGTCTTTACAGAATGTGTCTATGTATCGGGGTTCCAGAGTTATGTGATACCCCAGGAGTTAAATCCGGGAATCGAGTGAGATTCTCGAATCCAGTCAAGCACATTGCTCCGTGCAAACTCTGACACTGAAAACGTTCTTACAACTCACCGCCAGAAATCCTGCTGCAGCATCTTCCAGACAAGGTAAATGGGCATGAAGGGGTTAATGTATACCTGCAATCATACACGGGTCCCTAGTATAAAGAGGGGTCCCTAGTATTAGGAGTGGTGCCCAGACACATGCCCAGGTACCCTGAACTTGGTATAGGGGTTCAGGGGGTAATCAGCTATGTGATAAAGCTGAGAGTGATTTCTTACTGATTTTTTAAAGTTATTTTCTAAAATGTGCCAAGAATGAGGCTTGTGAGGGTAAGCAGTATATACCCTCACTCCATCCCTGACACCAGAAGAGGGACTTACACATTTTATCACACAAGATACAGGACACAGTATATTTTATTAACGAGTTATGTTTAATAGGTATATGTACTGATAACCTGTGAATGAACTTGGGATTTCCAAGGTATGGATTGCAAGAGACCAGATGGCTACCAAGCTTGGTGCCTATGGGTCTGTGCGGAGTCCTGACTGTAAAGCCTCAGGGATGCCAAGGTGTTAGAACAGGAGGAACACTGCAGTTCTGCATGAGTACCCGCATCCTGGGCTAACACAGGGCTATCCGGCCATCATTTGCCAGAGTCTAGACTGTGGAGCCAGGATAGCGGGTGGGCTCAGTATGCAAAGAGGCAGAGGTGCCAGGTTGGCGCATGCCCCTTTGCAGAGTGAAAAAAGGTGCCCATCTGGCTTTACAATACTGGCAAATCAGTGATTGGCTGGCAGTGAAATTCCCATGCTCTGATTGGCTGTAGATGTTTGTGAATGGGACTCAAACCCATAAGGAGCCTTGCAGCCAATGAGGAGCAGAGATTCCAAGCGCCAAACCAAAAGCGGCAAATTCAAAGATGCTCTGTACTGAATAGACGCGAGCCGGCTTCAAAGATTTTGACTCAAGAAGTCCCACTTCTGAAGAACGTAGCAGTTGTGTCTGGCATTGCATGCCGAAATCAGTTCCAGGACTTTCGTGAGTTCCTACCGGTCATTGGAAAGGGCTCCTACAGAGGTCATTTTTGTGAATTTCGTTTAAAGGATAGATTTATTCGTTAGCTCCGTTCCCAGTAAGTGTGTTAACCCTGTATATTGTGTTACAGTGTGTGTACATTGTGTGTATGTCTTTTCCTGAAATAAAATACAATTTATTTTACCTCCTTGCTTTGCTCAATCAATGATCCCGATATAAAAAGGTGTTGATAAACCTGGTCTCCTGTGACACTCACCCTTTCTGGGGTATAAATTAGATTGCTTGGGATTATCTCAGTAGTGCCTTTGTGTTAGTCAGACAGCAATGTTTGACTCATATTAAATGCACTCTTGCATACAGCTGTTTGCAATAAAAGTTCTCAACCAAATCGCTTACCCGAAACGTGACAAGTGTGAACTTAATTTTTCTGCGAAAATTCTGGTGCCGTGACCCAAATGGCTAAAAGTCTGTGAAGATACCAGCACTCAGCACACTTTTTTGCTAGAACCCTAAAGTACCAAGTAAGGGAGGCCGTGTTTATTTTTTAACAAAACATCTATTTAGGGCCTGGAAAATGTAGTGATTAGTTAAAAGTGTCCTCATGTAAAAGAGTCCTCATGTTAAGTTGACGCCATCCATTTTTAAAAAAAAACTAAACTATTTAAGTGAATTGTTAGACAACTTATTTTTTTATTGTGGTAAAAATGGTTAAATACCCCTTTGGGTGGGATTATCCAAGATGGGGTTTTTTTACAGGCTCCAGACCCCAGTGGAGGGGGAAGGTTGTCTAGTTAGGACATCTATTTTCGGGACAATCCGATGTGGTTTGCCAGAATTCCAGTAGTGATTCCCCCCTCCGCCCCCCCCCCCCCCACGATTAAGAATTAGTATTGTGAATCTCAGATGAAAAACACGCCCTAGGTTTAGGTCCAAGTCCGATGTGGTGTTCCGGACTCCTGGAAAAAGTTTTTTTCCCGTTATTGCGAATCTCAGAGAAAAGCACGCCTTAGGTTTAGGTAGGAAAAATTAATTTCCCCAAAACGTTTTGTTAGGTTGTCAGTTATATATGTTGAAAGGTTTGTCAGTCATATATGTTAAAAGGGTTGTTTGCTTGAGTACTCTCCGTGTGTCTGTGGTAGTATAAATCTTCAGATTTCACAAGGCTTTGTAACCGAGTTTAAGCATGGTATCGCCCGGCTAACCAAATCTGCAGGGTCAGAAATGTTAACATTAAACCTTACCCTCCCATTCCCCAGAGAAACAACTGACTATGTGTCAGGTTCAGGTACAGAAGTAGTCTTGGTGCAGTCAATTAATTGTGTGCCCTCCACGAAGCTGTGACTTACCTGAACACCCAAATTAATTTTACCTGTGTGCACGTCCTGTGTGAGAGTTGAATAAAAGGGACACCGGCTTACTATACATATACAAATTACCATCCAGAAACTTGCAAGTTCTTACAAAAATTGAATATAAACAATTGCTCTCAATGAAGTTTTATTTAATGGCGTATTCTTGTTACCGATAATGTTTAGCCTTATCCAGAAATAGAAATATAGATGTATTTATATTCATCTGAGTATTTCTGGCTTATAAGAATTAACGAGGGTGACTATATGTCTAACCTTATCCAGGCAATAGAAATATAGCTGGATTTATAGCGTATGCATCTATAAACGTATTGCTGGCTTATAAGAATGAATATACTATGGGCAAAACTATTATTTTAAGGAAATGAATGTGTTGATATGGATTCCAATAGGAAACACATTCACATATGCACACCCTGGTTTATGAGAGTTTCTGACACGATAGAGAGGCTTCAATTATGTAAACAATAATTTATTAGAACAGCAACAAAATATAACACTTACACGGTTATATTACTTATACTTCCTTATAAGGTTTGTACTTATTACAGGCCTAACAAACAATACAATACAGTCCATCCTATCTAACAATACATTGATATAAATCACAGATATGTATACACATTTACAAGTGCACAAGAATTATGATCATATTTACCTTCTCTGAGCTCTCCCTCCAAACTCTTCTCTCCTTCTCTCTTCTCTTTTCTCCTAACTAACTAATACTCTGTCTGGTTTAAATGTGTTTCTAAACCCATAGCTGAACATGTAGGAGGTTTTGATTGGTTGAGGAAGTATGCTCAAACTAAATTATGTGTGTTGCTTTGAAGTTGATGGAAAAATCTAGACATACCAGAGCAATACTGATTAGGAAAATAGCAGTTGCTTCCCCCTGGGGTCTGAATGCTAATTCAGGAAACACAAGTTTTATTTTGAAGTCCCTAATAATCAACAAGAGAAGATTGATTATCAGGGTGTGAAGTAAATAAACCATTTGTTTGTCAATTTCTCTCCTGGAATGTTTATCCAGGTGAAGATAGAGTATCTACTTCAAAAAACTGTTTATGATTCCTGCATCAAAAGCATTCCTGTAAGCAATTCTCTTGGGCAACAATTCACCCCCACAACACCAACTAATCAACATAGGGCAGAGGAGAGTTTAGTATCTGTGGATAAAGAGGAGGACAAAGAAAGAGCAATACGCAAAGATCATTTAATCTTTGCTATTTTTGCAATCAACCTGGTCACTGAAAAAATATGGGTCCTTATCGTACAGGCCAGGCGATGGGCTCCCTTAACCAGACTGACATTTTTTCCCTCCCCTCAATTTTCACCTCGCTTGAGGTGGGAGACAAAATCAATTTTTCCCGCAGCTCAAGAAGCCCCCTTTCTCTTCAATGCTGAACAGCTACACAGAAATAACATGTAGAGCAAATTCCAAGACACAAAAGTTAACTAAGGCTCAGTAGCTTCAAATTAGTTTTAGAAGCAGGTTAGTTATAATAATAAGAAAAGAGAAGAAAATTCTTATTAACTTAGTTTTTGCAGGATCAAACTGTTTTGTTTTCTCATCATAAGGGTAGATGAGAAATGTGTTTTGATGTTGTTATTTTTTTATTTTTTGTTAAGTTCGTTGTATGAGAGAGAAGTTTGGTCTGTTTGTATTGTGTCTGTATTCCGTGTTTCCAAAAGTTAAGGTAAAATTCCCTTGTGTTTTTTCTGTTTGTGTGAAACCAGTAAATAAATTCAATTTCATTTATTCTTGTCCAAACTTATTAGGGTAATTAATTATTTTTTTAGGAAGCTGGTCAAAGCTCACAAGCGCACTGTTTAAATGATATGCTAAGAATGTCTTGCCCTTTGACGATATCCCGTTTTTTATTTTTGGGTTGCCATGGAAACTTTAGCTTACATTGGGCTGTAGGAAAAGCTCCATTTTAACCTATGAGCTGCACAATATTTAAAATGTGTTTTCTGTTCTGAGCAGAGGATCAAATTTAAATGTTAAAGATAGTACCTAACCGCGAGGAGGCTGAGCCAGATCTCCCCAGGCCTACCTGACCTCTGCTGGAGAGGATGTGGCCAGAAAGGAGATCTGGTACATATCTGGTGGTTTGTCCCCAGATCCAGATTTTCTGGAACATGATTAGAAATATGATCTAATATGTTACTGGGGAGGGCATAGAGATGGACACGTTGTCCTTTCTACTAGCCAAACCCATAGAAGAACTCATAACCCCTCAAAAGAAATTAGCGGCATTCATTCTCACTGCAGCACGCTGCTCAATAGCAGCTGCATGGAAAAAACTGAAAGCCCCATCAAAGCAAACGGTTATCCACAGAGTTAAGGAGGTCAGAATGATGGACCTCCTCTCAGCCCTCCTAAATCAGAAAACAGACCAGCATTATAAGGTTTGGGACGCATGGCCTGGGAACTAGAAAAATAGAGCCTAGGAATTTATTTCAACCAAAGGTAAAACCGAATACCAGAGCCGACGCTGGGGAGATAAAGGGAACGAGCTTCTTCCCTTATCTCCCTTCCCCCTCCCTTCTTACCCTTTCCTCTCCCCCCTCCCCTCTATTCTTTTTCACATCTTTCAAGTAATAAAGCACTTAAAGACTTTGAAGATAGTTGCCTCCCGATTGGAGGCCCAGAAGTATTTAAATGTTCTAAAGATAAGATGGAGTTTCTGTTGGCTTTAATGAAATGTCTTAAGACCTTATGGTCAGAATATATGTTTAAATATCAAAAAAGATAGTTCTATTGTTCAGATGAAATATATGTACATTGTTCTTCCTGTTTCAAAGTCTTGATGTGATTCCACAAAAAAACAATAAAAACGTTTGAAATAAAAAAAAATACAGATAGAATCATTATATGTTGTGGAGTGAAGTATACAGTATCTCACTCTATAACATTTCATTATTTAGTATTGCAATAGAATACTATTTTAATTATATAAAGGTTTTAAAAGTATATATTTAACATTTATAATACAAGAACAGTTTTGCTGGCAGAAAACCTGTCATGGAACAAGAACTACATTTCTGTTTCACCCCCCCTTCCTTGCAGTTCTGCCCGTCAGTTTCTCATTTCCAGCTGCATGTGTTTTGCTCTGTACACACACACAGTGCCCGTGTGATAGACACAGTGTTATTTCCCCATGTCCCAGCAGCTTGCTGTATCAGAAATGCAACATTATTGCTACATGTTGTGGTTTCCTTAGACATTTCAGTGAGTTGCTATTGCAACCCCAGCATTTCTCCCAAATGGGCTAGCCTGCTTTCTCCCCCTCTGCTCTGACCACAGATGGTCTGTCCCCAGGCTATCTTGCTACCCAGCATACATTGGGACTTCCTTTTCCACCTTCACCACTGGCTGAGTGAGTACCTGCTGTAACTGCTCTAGTGGCAGGATTACTCTTTTCACCTGTCCTTAACTACAAAGCACCCACAGAGAGACATTATCTAAACACCTACATTTCTTCACAAGTGCCTGTCTTTTATGCTGCTTTCCCCAAATAAAGTAAAGAAAAGATACAGAACTTGTTGTGTTTGAAAAGAGGGCCGAGTTGAAACTATCTGGGCTAATCATCTTACACATGACCCTGGCCTCCAGAATAAAACCCAAACAGCTGGCAATACGCCTTGAAATGTGTCAAAGGTTCTGATACTAATTAATTAAAAATGAGTGATACTGAGTGAATTTAGATACAGAATTACTGTAGAAGTTTAAAAGTACCATATAAAATAGTTTTGGGGGGTTTGTTAATTCTGTTTGTTAATTTTTTTTTTAGAAAGATCAAAGTTGGAAGGCACTAAATAACTAGACAAAGAACTGTATTAAATCACAAGGCACTGCAACCAACGTTTCGGTCACCCAGAGGAACCTTCACCGCACAACCCTGATGAAGGTCCCTCTGGGTGACCGAAACGTTGGTTGCAGTGCCCTGTGGTTTAATACAGCTCTTTGTCTGAAGACTACATGCAGTGTGCTGTCTCTTTTTGCTGGACTCCAATCTGGTAATATACATCTATATATATATATATATATATATATATATATATATATATATATATATATATATATATATATATATATATATATATATATATATTGTGGTGCCAAGACCAGTTTGCAGTCTCTTTAGTCCCAATTTAAGCCCGGAAACACTGTATAAAGTTTTTAACTGCATGGGGTTTTATTTACAGGGATGAAATCATATACCAAGTCCCCCGCCCCTTTAAATCAAAACAACACATAAAAATAACTCCTATTCCCTTTAGGGAACTACACCATAGCTTTCGCCCTCACTAACTGCATGGCCAGCTTAGCTGGTTTCCAAGCCAAAACATGCCCTGGCATATGCAACAATGTAACACAGTCTCTGCATACAACAATAAAGTGTTTTTGCTTATCTGTCAGTCCTTTAGAGCAGACGTCCCTGCTTCAGCACGGTCTCTCCTTTCTTCCTAGGAGAACTCAGCCCCACTTGAGCCCAGAGAAACTCATCTGTGGGTTCTCTGTAACCAGCTTCCGCAGCTATCTATCTACTTCTATCCCCCCCCCCCCTTCTCTGGGGAAAACAGCCTCTCAGTCTGGCAGCTTCCTGTGTCTTTTAAAACACTTCCTCATTCAGTTCACGAAGTCACCGCAGTGTGACGAAACGCGTAGAGCTGTGACGTCATCACGCTTGTGTTGGTGTATTTGGAGTCCCTGGCTTCCCTGCGCACCGGCTGGCGGTAATTTCAAGTGTTAGCAATCATTGTATGAGGGAGCAAAGGACGTGCAGGCATTGGATGCCTTTATATCTTGCTGCCAATTCATGGTGAACCTGGGCTGTTTACATCCACTCTGCAAACCTGGGACTCACCCTACCACCGCAGATGACCACAATAGAGATTTCTCTCCCACGAATGGTTCTGTTTGAAATCCTGTAAATGCATATTCTTATGGGTTGCTGATTTTTTAAATAAATGTACCTTATTTTTTACTCAGTTACGTGCTATGGAGCTTGCGCTTTTGTTTGTTTTTTGTTCATAGATGCCAAAAGTGGTTGGCTATACCACTCCCCTTAAAGCTGCAAAGACGCTCCCTGGATCTTCTATTGGGACTATATTTCTCTCTGGATTTTTTGTTTGAGTGGAACATTCAATTTGGATTTTCCTTTTTTTTCACTATCACATTATGGTTTGTAGATATTATTAGGTTAAATTGTGGTAATTTTAATTTATTTTAATATTTTAAATATGTTATTATAATTTATCATTTATTAGGGTTATTTCACATCCTCTTTAGCGCTACTTAATTTTTGTGTTGTATATATATATATATATATATATATATATATATATATATATATATATATATATATATAGTGAGGAATCGGGGAACGCGTCCATTGCGGCGCAATCCTTCCTCGCTTACCTATAGTACTGCAGTGGCAGCTGCCGAAGATCTGCCCCCGCTGATGCGCGCATCCCCGCTCCTGTTACAGAGCACGGGCGCACCCGCTCCTTCTATGAATGGTCACAGAGCATAGCTCCGCCCCCTCGGACGTGCCGCACCTCCGCTGTGCGCTGTACACGCGCATGACGGCGCGCAACGAGCCTCAGCTGTGTGACAAGTTTAGCTATGAGCCCTTGTCTCCTGCAGCCTATCTTTGGCATCTGCGGAGGCCCCGCCTCCGCTCCACCCCCTCTCCTACGGTTCCTGTCTCCTATAAAGGACTATTACAAAAATGTGGTTAAGGCGCTCCTCTATGAGGCAATAAATATATAAACAGTGATAATTGGTTATATCCAAATACGTGATTCAAACTATAAATAGTGCTCATCTATTATATTGTAGCCAGGTCCCCCCTCTGCTCCGCGACCCCCGTTACCTCCGCTGCCGGGAGCAATGATGGGTGCTGCCAGAGCCAAGCGGCAGACCCGCCGGCATGTCTGGAGGGTGGGGGCCGAGCAGGCAGCGCTCCGGTGCTCCGGAGGCCCCCGGCGGCTCCCGCACGGCTCCCGCACGGCCCCGGCGGCTCCCGCCATCTTGCACGAGTTCGCGCATGCGCAGTGGAGCTCCGGCGGCCAGACCAGTTGCGCATGCGCAAACGCAGGCCAATGAGGAGAGGGCTCTATGCAGGGACTACAAGTCCCATGAGCCTTAGGGGACCCCACGTGACGCCAGGGAGCCAATAGGGCTGTAGGATCTCCCTGCAGAGGGAATTAGATACATTTCGTGGGGTTTTGGAGCAGTCCAGTCGGCGCCAGGAGAAGCTAGGGGAAGGAGGTGAGGGTGCAGGATTCAGTGACTCACTGCACTAGGCCAGCAGCCCCCTAGGCCCCAGTTAGCCCTGATCCACCCAGTAGGTTGTGTTGCTTCAGGGACAGGCCCCAGATTAGGGACCCTGCCCCTTACTATCACAGAGCTATTCAGGGACACAGCAGATGCTGCGCTTCCCATCTAGAGGCTTGGGATCAAGCCTCATCCACAGAGAGAGAGCGGACTGTACCAAGGGTGGACCGCCCTGACCGATCATCTCCCCGGAGAAACCGGACATCGCTAATAAGGTCGTCGGATCCTTTGCGAAGAACCTTTAATGCCCAGTTGCCATCACACTGGGAAGGTAACGTTACGCACGTGCACACACGAGTACTCGCACATAGTGGCAGCGCTGAACACGGGACAAGGGGTTTATACTGTGGACACGGTGTGGGGGTACACAATGGTGTGAGTGGGGATTACGTTATATCCTACTGCAGTGCTAACATTGAATGTATATGTATAGAGTATAAGTATATCATATGTTTAGTAAAGCCAGTCCTGTTTTACACCAGTGTGATATCGTGATTGTTTCCTGTGAGGGCCTCCTCCCACTCTGTTGGGATCCCTCCCAGGTGGAGGTGTTGCACCACGAGATAGAATATATATGTACCCCAGGCTCCCCGAGCGGAGGCTTAGGCTCCTGAGAGCCACACAGGTATACACAGCAGTCGTAGCGTCTGTATTCACAGGGAATACCCGTTACATTTGGAGGCACTGCTGAGATCAGCCCTGGGGTGCCCTACTCAGTAGTTCACGTAGTATCGTATCAGTCAGCATGCCTGCGTTCATGCCACAGCAAGTGGGCGCCTGGGCCGAAAGACTAAGAGAGCCCCTGCGACACGTCGTCGCCGTAGGAGGGGTACCTGCCGATGTACCCATGTTTACTGTCTGCAGTGCAATAAGGACATTACCTGGTCTAGCGGGAGCCCGCATCATCAGTAAGCACTATCACCTTGACCAGCAAGAGAACACCCTACTACTGGTCACAGAACAAGCTTTACACCCTGATAGAGGCCCACAAGTAGTGTATCTACCAGAGACTTTACCACAAGGGTGCCCTCTCATTTACCCTGGAACCGTCTCCAGTTACGTAACTTCCCCTATCAGACATTCGGGTTGGGAAAGCAAAGACATGGCCGCCAGTACTCCCATCAGACGTATCTCTACCCCGAGTGACTTTCTCTTCTGATGCTAGGCAAGGGGCCACCAGCTGGGCCGGTAGCCCACCAACATCACCGGTCCCTAACAGACTAATGAGCAGCTGCACACCAACCCCTAACAGTCAGGGAGCGGGGATCACAAGTCCCTCAGACAGTGGCGGCTCCATGCTGGGAGTGACCTTCCCGCAGCTTGTGGAAGCTATAACTACGTCAGCACAAGCTCAGAATTACCGGAAGCTGAAGGCGTTTTCAGGAACGGTTCCTGTCCCCGCAGGTGAGGAAGGCATCGAGTCTTGGAAGGAACACACCCTCAAGGTGATCGATGAATGGCCCTGCTCAGAAGCGGTAAGACGGCAGAGAATCCTGGAAAGCCTCAGACCCCCGGCATCCACCATGGTCAGTGCAAAGCGCGACCAAGACCCTGATCTCTCTGCTCATCAGATGGTAGACGTGTTAGCCCAGATCTATGGCAAAGATGAAGAAGAAAGTGAGCTGTGGTTCAAATATTACGGTCTCAGACAGAAAGAGAAAGAAGACCTGTCAGATTTCCTTCAACGAATTCAGCTGATACTGTGGAAATTGCGAACTTGCAGCCTCATTCCAGCCTCAGATATGGACGAATACCGGCGCAAGCAGTTCCTCCGAGGGGCCATTCCCACGCATCACATAGTGATCATGATCAGGTGCTCACTAATGGAGGTGCCCCCCCTAAATTCATGGACATTTTGGGGATCGTCAAGGGGCATGAAGCCTATACCAAGCTGCATACGGTCACCAGGGGCAAAGATCCACTTGCGAGTGACATCCCGGGAGCCTCCGCTCGCCGGGTCAAGAAACCTGTCAAAGAGGAAGAGGAGCCCCCCAATTCGCCCTCACTGAAAGGCCGAACTTCGGGGAGATCTTCCCCCACTTACCCGAGACGACTTGATCCTAAGGATATCGTCTGCTATGGCTGTGGACAGAAGGGCCATTTCTCCAGAGAGTGCCCTGAAGGAGTCAACCAAGAAAAAAAAACTCCAAGTAAAGGAAGCTCGGCTAGGTCCATGATCTGCCGGATACAGACCACAGAAGCCAAGACATCCGAGGCCACCCCTGCGCCTCCCAAAGCTCCTATTGACCTAAGCCCCGACGATGGAACTCCACTCGGGATGCTTACAGTCAGGTAGGCCCATCTGCCATCGTGCGTGTGGTAGTAGAAGGAGTCTATGCCTCTGCTCTACTGGACACCGGATCCCAAGTGACCATAATATACTGACAATTCTATGACCAACACCTCAAACACTGTCCCCTGCGAACAAATAGAAAAAACAAATAAGTGCGCACTAAAATATATACTTAATACAAAGTGTTAATTGTGATGTCAATTTAAATCAAAAAAACACACCCCACCATGTGGAAAAGGTAAATAAATATATACCAATGTAGATGAGCGTCTGCTGCTGTGTAAAGGGTAGCCCAAGACCCTAGAATCTAGTAACAATTAAAAACAAACAAAGCGCACAACACTCATCGTGAAAAATGTAATAAACTATGTTTATATATAAGGTGTTTCAAGGTTATGCGTACATCAAGGTAGATTAATCAAGCATAGAGCCACAGAGTGGCAGTTACCAGCGTCTGCAACCAGGAACCACCAGAGCTTCACTCTCCTTTCCACCTACAGGTATGTGAAATGCCAGATAATTGATGACTCTGCCACAGTCTCAATGTCCTGTAAATGGCGTCAATGCGCTTAGTGGATCCTGGGGAGTGGTTGTCCTTTGCTCGCAAGTAGTACACAGGTTCCTCTGCAGACCTCACTGTGTTTCCCGATCAGTCAGGCAGCGTGACGGCGTGGTCCCGCGGGCCCTTCTGTGATGTCAGAGCGCCCGCTCTGCTTTGAGTAACAGCGTCTGCCAGTAATGATTCAGACCTCACTTGGCAACCACAGAGGCAGGCAACAGCGCGGCACATGCGCAGAAGAGGAAATCAACTCGGTGTTCAGCAAACCGTTTGACAACAATAAAATACACCTTGGAACATGAATAATAAAAATATATAGGTTGAATGGTATCTCTCCGAGATATACCATTCAACCTATATATTTTTATTATTCATGTTCCAAGGTGTATTTTATTGTTGTCAAACGGTTTGCTGAACACCGAGTTGATTTCCTCTTCTGCGCATGTGCCGCGCTGTTGCCTGCCTCTGTGGTTGCCAAGTGAGGTCTGAATCATTACTGGCAGACGCTGTTACTCAAAGCAGAGCGGGCGCTCTGACGTCACAGAAGGGCCCGCGGGACCACGCCGTCACGCTGCCTGACTGATCGGGAAATACAGTGAGGTCTGCAGAGGAACCTGTGTACTACTTGCGAGCAAAGGACAACCACTCCCCAGGATCCACTAAGCGCATTGACGCCATTTACAGGACATTGAGACTGTGGCAGAGTCATCAATTATCTGGCATTTCACCTACCTGTAGGTGGAAAGGAGAGTGAAGCTCTGGTGGTTCCTGGTTGCAGACGCTGGTAACTGCCACTCTGTGGCTCTATGCTTGATTAATCTACCTTGATGTACGCATAACCTTGAAACACCTTATATATAAACATAGTTTATTACATTTTTCACGATGAGTGTTGTGCGCTTTGTATGTTTTTTTTGTTACTGTCCCCTGCGGTTGGCGGAACATATGAAGGTGAGGGGGTTAAGTAACGAAGATTACCCCATCGGTGGGATTGTGAGAGTTCAACTGGAGATACTCCAACTGAACACCGGCGCGGGGACCTCTACAATCGTCAACGCGGACTGACGACCATTTTACCAGGGGGAGTGCAACGCATGGCCGTCTGGTGCTGTTATCCCGATCGAGATGAGACTGATCATTTTTTCTCTCTGGAGAGTACCCCTGAGGAAGAGGTTCAGAGAGGGTATAGGGTAATACCCGAAGTAAGAGAGTGGACGACCAAAATTCCTCTTCGAACCTACGTGTATGTTCAGAACATCTCCCCATTCCCGATGGATATTGATGCAGGACGCAGTTTGGGCAGCATATATCCGGTCAGCCCTGTGGAAACAGTGCCACAGGTGAACGCCGCTGCAGTGGGTGAGCAGTTAGTTGATCTGGATTTCAACTTCGGAGACTCGACGCTGCCAACTGAGTGGAAGGGTCGACTGACGGCCAAGCTGAATGAAAAAAGGACGGTGTTTTCCACAAGTGAGATGGATGTGGGCTGCAGTCGCAGCGCCCAACACACCATTAGGTTGAGTGATGCCACTCCGTTCCGTGAACGCTCTCGTCGCATCACCCCCAGGGATGTGGACGATGTAAGGAACGTCCTGAAAGAAATGGAGACCTCTGGGATTTTGACGGAGTTTCTGAGTCCTTACGCATCACCCATAGTGGTGGTAAGGAAGAAGAACAGATCTGTAAGACTGTGTGTCGATTATCGAACCCTGAATAATCGTACGGTACCTGACCAATACAACCTTCCTCGCATTGAAGAGATTCTGAATGCTCTAACCGGGAGCCAATGGTTCAGTGTGCTCGACTTACGATCTGGGTACTACCAGGTACCTATGAGTGCAGAGGACAAGGAAAAGACAGCCTTCGTCTGCCCCCTGGGTGTCTACCAATTTTCGCGTATGCCCCAAGGTATATGTGGAGCCCCTGCTACCTTCCAGCGACTGATGGAGAAAACCATCGGAGACATGAATCCTCGGGAGTGTCTAGTCTACCTGGATGACATCATTGTCTTTGGAAAGACCCTGGAGGAGCACGAAGAGAGGCTGCTTAAGGTGATAGACCGTCTTGGAAAAGAAGGATTGAAGTTGTCCCTCGACAAGTGTCGGTTCTGTCACACCTCGGTGACTTACGTGGGACACATAGTGTCTGCTCAAGGAATTGCTACCGATCCAGCCAAATTAGAAACGGTAGTGAACTGGCCTCGTCCTGAGAATGTCACGGAACTGCGATCATTCTTGGGTTTCTGTGGGTATTACCGTCCGTTCATGGAAGGGTACTCTAGTCGAGCTAAACCCCTGAACAATCTTTTGAAGATATACCCAGAAGATACCGGAAGGAAGGCCACGTCGGCCCGTCAACCGTTTGGCGATAAGTGGACGTCCGAGTGTGAACAGGCCTTCCTGAACTTGAAGAAAAGCCTTACCGAAGCACCAGTGCTTGCGTATGCTGATCCAGAACAACCATACGTTCTGCATGTGGATGCCAGTCTCAATGGACTGGGCGCTGTCTTACATCAGAAGTACCCTGAGGGTCTTTGGCCTGTAGCCTACATCAGCCGCAGTCTTACACCCAGTGAACAGAAATACCCTGTACACAAGTTAGAGTTCCTGGCCCTCAAATGGGCAATCACAGAAAAACTCCATGATTACCTTTATGGTATTACGTTTGAGGTAACGACGGATAACAATCCCCTCACGTACATCAATACCTCTGCCATGTTGGATACAGCAGGGCACCGATGGTTGGCAACCCTATGTAATTACAGATTCTCTCTGAAGTATAAGCTGGGGCCTTTGAACATTGGAGCTGACGCTCTATCACGCCAACCAGGACTAAGTGCTACTCTCGATGATGATGAATGGGAAGAGATCACGGGGCCAGGGATGCGAGCAATGTGTAGCATAGCGGCCGTCATCAATGATCAGGTGGCCTTCTCAGAACTACGAGTTGCAGATTCTTTAGGATGCCAGTCGCAGGCTATCCCAGCTGCCTACTGCGATCCAAAGGGAATGAACATAACTCACGACAAGGTCATAAGATGGAAAGACCTAGTGGACTACCAAATGAGAGATCCGGTAATCAGCATCATTCGGCAAGCTGTTCAAAGAAAAAATCCAGCTCTACTGAAAAGTGCTCCCAGAGACCTGATCGCGTTGCTAATGCGTGAGGTGGACAAGTTTGAGATTGACAATTGTTTGCTCTATAGGGTAGTACAATATCACAACCACCCTGATAGGCGACAACTGGTTCTACCCCAAAACTTGAGATATATGGTATTGAAGCCTCTACATGATGAACATGGGCATCTCGGTGTAGAGAAGACTTTTGGGTTAGTCAGAGACCGTTTCTTTTGGCCCAAGATGCGGGAAGCGGTGGAACAACACTGCCGCCGTTGTTCCCGGTGTATACAGCGCAAGACCTTGCCTACAAGAGCAGCGCCCATGGCCCACCTAAAGAGTTCTGGACCAATGGACCTAGTGTGTATGGACTTTCTGTGTATTGAGCCTGATACCCGAGGAATCTGTAACGTGCTGGTCATCACGGACCATTACACCCGGTATGCTCAGGCCTTCCCCACGAAAGACCAGAAGGCCATCACAGTGGCAAAAATACTATGGGAGAAGTACTTCGTTCACTACGGCCTTCCAAACCAGCTTCACTCAGACCAAGGTTGAGATTTCGAGAGCACTCTGATCCGGTAATTACTCAAAATGTTGAATATTGCCAAATCACGGACGAATCCGTACCCCCCGAAGGAGACGCTTTGCCAGAACGATTTAATAGGACCTTGTTGGACATGCTCGGAACCCTGAAGGGTGCGCAGAAAATGGAATGGAGTCGACACGTGGAGGCGTTGGTACACGCGTACAACTGTACCCGCCATGAGTCCACTGGATTCTCCCCATACTTCCTCATGTTTGGGTGAGAGGCAAGACTGCCAGTAGATGTGCGTCTTCGAGTATCAACGAATGGGATACAGAATGCTACCCATTTCAAATATGTGCAAAGACTCAAGGACAGTTTGCAGCGAGCTTACAAACAGGCTGAGAAGTCAACAGCTAAACTGAATGCTGGCAACAAAAGACGATATGACCATAAAGTCAAGTATCAGGAGCTACGTCCTGGGGACGCTGTGTTGCTGTCACGCTTGTGCTCTCCTCACAAGCGCAGGGAAAAGGGGAAGGACCCGTTAGCGAGGTGGGGAGGCCGCAGGGGATACGAAGGGAGTAAGTTGCCGAGCAGCTGGGGATCAGTGCACGTAGTCACGTGACTGCGCCGGGCGCATGAGAATGCGCAACGCGTCCGGAGGTGCGGTGCCTATTCAGAGACACGAGTGATCCAGCTGCATGTGCGCGCATGCTCTGACAGCAGAGCGGGAGTGCGCGTGTTCTCAGGCACCAACGTGGGGGTTGTGGGAAGCCAACGCTTCAGCACGGGAGTCTGGAAACGGAAACCAGGAACATGGAACATGGGCATGGAGTCCAGAGCACAAGGTAACATCCAGAGAAGGATTGCTTCTTGGAGAACGTCCAGACTTCTAAAAGGCATAGTGACAGAAACAGCAAGGTACAGCGAAACTAAACATAAAATAAGGGTTCTTAGTCTAATCCATTGGCCGAGGAATTAGAAGCCTGCTACCACGTCAAGGTGAACCCTACTAAGCAGGTACCTACACTACCCGACGGAAAACTAACCTTAGTAGTATATGAGTGACTGTCCCAGTCTTCCGGAATCCAAATTAGAGTAAAGGTCTCAAGGAGGTCCAGGCAGGAACAGTGTGTGATGGGTACTAGCAGACACCAGGGCTGGTAGCAAAAGACTAAATGCAAAGAGAAAGTCAAAGATAGGCTTACTTCCTGTCAGGAGGAAGAGGGCAGGGTTTGCCAGAAAGCAAGATGGCATTGCTTGCTTCAGAATCCTTAAAGACACAGGATCTTGACTCTCAGCTAGAGGGCGGCGATCAGAAGAAAACAGGTAAGGAAGGGACACGCCGCAGGGGGCGTGTTCGTGCATCGTTACAGTTGCTTCATAATCTGGGAGTCCCCGGAAAACATAAATTGGCGGACCGATGGAGATATGGTGTATACGAGGTAGAGTCACAGATGCCTGGCCTCCCGGTCTATCGCATCAAAGACACCGAAGGCCGGGTAAAAGTTTGGCATCGGAATCATCTTTTCCCCATACCAAAAGTGGGAGACGAGGAAGCAGAAATACTGGCCACACCGCTCAACGGTGGGTCCGATTTCTTAGAGATTGGTCAAGAGACTGTAAACCATTAAACCAACTCTGAAACTCCCGAAGACCCTATGGAAGGACCCTCTCAAAGGGACTATTCCACTGAAGGGGCATCTCCCGGAGGAGCTACGGGTAAAGGGCCCCGTAGGCCAACGCCTACTAAGGTGGCACCAACAGGCCAGCCTTTGGATCCACAGAGCCCATGCTTTGTGCCAAACAGAGACTGTTCAGAGACATTTCTCCCCTCAAGGGAAGAGGCTGAGCCTCAGGACTGTACTTATTACTCCCCAGAGGGAGTTGCGGAAGAACAGCTCCGTAGGAGCCAAAGAGTAAGGTACCCTCCAAACCGGGTAACCTATGACCAAATTGGGGCACCCCATTATGAGGCTCTACAGTGGGCTCGCAGCAAAGTGCAGTCCGTCATTGTGATGTTCAATGAAATGTACAATCTGATATAGAGCTGACGAGTGCAAGATTGTATATTATTGTTGCATTTTTATTATATAATGATGTCATGCAAATTTTCATTATATAACTGCTGTATATAGTTACATGAGTTGCGTCCCAAGCGATGGGGATTTTACCAGGTGGAGGATGCAGCCAGGTCCCCCCTCTGCTCCGCGACCCCCGTTACCTCCGCTGCCGGGAGCAATGGTGGGTGCTGCCGGAGCCAAGCGGCAGACCCGCCGGCAGGATTCAGTGACTCACTGCACTAGGCCAGCAGCCCCCTAGGCCCCAGTTAGCCCTGAGCCACCTAGTAGGTTGTGTTGCTTCAGGGACAGGCCCCAGATTAGGGACCCTGCCCCTTACTATCACAGAGCTAGTCAGGGACACAGCAGACGCTGGGCTTCCCATCTAGAGGCTTGGGATCAAGCCTCATCCGCAGAGAGAGAGCGGACTGTACCAAGGGTGGACCGCCCTGACCGATCATCTCCCCGGAGGAACCGGACATCGCTAGGAAGGTCGTCGGATCCTTTGCGAAGAACCTTTAACGCCCAGGTGCCATCACACTGGGCAGGTAACGTTACGCACGTGCACCACACGAGTACTCGCACATAGTGGCAGCGCTGACCACGGGACAAGGGGGGTTATACTG
>NC_134484.1:472071120-472118105 GCF_040206685.1 Ascaphus truei
TGTCCCCACCTCTCCAGTGTGGTAACACTTGTTCCAAAACTGTAAATTTAAGGCCTGATGTATCACCATTGTGCTTTTGTATAAAATGATTTGACAGATGATGTGTGGTAAGCCCTCTCCTTACATTCCCAATATGTTCTAGAATGCGTGTTTTGACTGTTCTTGATGTTTGGCCTACATATTGTAATCCACAGGGACAGTATATGAGATATACAACATAGTCAGATTTACATGTTAGAAATTGTTTAATATGAAACCGTTGACCCGTAACATTAGATGTAAAACTGTATTTGTCCTCTGCTCTATGTTTACAGGCCCTACACGTGGTACAGCCAAAAAAACCTTGTGTTTTTGTCAACCATCTATTGCCATCACCGGTTATTTTTGGCAAAGCACTAGGGGCCAAATTATCTTTAAGTGCTTTTGCTCGTTTGAAAATCACAGTTGGTTTTTCAGGAACAATTTCCCCAAGTACAGGGTCATTTTTGACAATGTGCCAATGTTTATAGATTATTTTTGAGATTTTGTCAGACTGTCTATTATAATTGGTTAGAAATGAGAATTCAAAATTCTTTTTCAAACCTGTCTTTTTGCTGTTATATAATAGATCTTTTCTGTCTAAACCCTCTATTTTTGTTATGGCATGTTGGATGGTTCTATCGTCATAGTCTTTCTCTCTGAACCTGTCTTGTAAGAGAGCTGATTGGGTGAGAAATTTTTTTTCTTCAGAACAATTTCTCTTTACCCGTCTTATCTGACCATATGGGACATTCTCTAGCCATTTGGGATGGTGGCAGCTCTTAGTGGATATATAGTTATTTGTGTCTACACTTTTGAAGAAGGTCTTGGTTTTGATTGACCCATCTTCAATGTAGATCGTTAGATCTAGAAAATCCACTTTTTCTTGACTATAATCACACGTAAACTCCAAATTTAATAGGTTATCATTTAGATAATGGGTAAACTGTTTTAGTCCTTCCTCATCTCCCTTCCAAATGAATATTATGTCATCTATATATCTTCGCCATAGGCACAAATTCACACCCAGCTCTGCAATGGACCAAATATGGTCTTCCTCCCATGCTCCCATAAGGAGGTTTGCATAACTGGGTGCAAATTTTGTGCCCATGGCGGTACCGCACTTTTGCAGATAATAAGTCCCCTCGAACATAAAGTAATTGTGCTCTAAGATGAATTTTATTCCATCAAGTATGAAATTTGCCTGTTCGTTTGACATGTCAGGATCTTGTGATAGTACTCTATCTACTGCTTCATGCCCATCTCTGTGGTTAATACATGTATACAGTGACTTAATGTCACAAGTTACCAAAAAACATCCTTCCTCCCACACCTGATTGTCAAGCACACGTAAGATGTCTGTCGTGTCTTTTAGGTAGGAGGGAAGTTTGGCAACATACTTCTGCAAGTATATATCAATATATGCGGATAGATGAGATGTTAAAGAGTCTATGCCTGCTATTATAGGCCTCCCTGGAGGGTTGGTAGTACTCTTATGCAATTTGGGGAGGTAATAGAATATTGGTTTGATAGGGTTAGTTCTATACAGATAATTGTATTCCTCTACATTAATTACCTCCTCCATTTTACCTTTATCCAAAAGGTTCTTTATCTCTTTTAAAAAATCTGACGTAGGATCTTTGGTGAGGGGTAAATATGTATTCCTATCTCCCAAAATCCTTTTGGATTCGGCAATATAGTCCGTTCTGTCTAGGATGGCGACTCCACCTCCTTTATCAGCTTGTTTTATGACTATAGATGTGTCTTTTTGTAAAGTTTTCAGAGCATCTCTTTCTGACTTGGTCAGATTGTTATTAAATCTACCTTCACTTTTCACTAAACTTTCAAAATCTGATTGTATTAGCTGGGAAAATACATCTAAATTGTTACCCTTTACATGTTTTAGATAAAAAGTAGAGGGCATTTTGAGACCAGAATGAATTAATACTGGTGCTACTTGTAAAGGTTCTGATCTGTTAATTACAATAGTTTCTTTCTCTAAATTGTCAGTAGTCCTTAGTTCTACTTCTTTTAATCTAAAGAATCTTTTTAGAGTAAGCTTCCTTAAGAATCTCTGTGCATCTAAAAAAAGGCCAAAATTGCTTGGCCCTACAGTAGGAGCAAATTTAAGGCCTTTTGAGATCAATGATTTTTCTGAATCTGAAAGTACTTTGGAACTGAGGTTAAAAATGTTATTTCCTAATTCTTTCTTTTTTTGAGGCATTTCTTTTTCTCTTCCTCTTCCCCTTTTTCTTCGATTCTTATTCTTTTCCTTTCTGATGAGGGGTCCCTCTTCATCAGAGGAGCATAACGATTCGCTCCCTGAAGTGAAGTGGACCCCCCCTCCCCTAAAAAATCCTTCTTGTTACCATTTTTTGGGCCAATTTTAGTGAACAGTTTGTCTTTTTGAGCTTCTCTTTGCTCTTTTCTAGTGGTCACTATTTCTACCTCAGAATCAAAGTCTATACTTATTGTCCTTTTTGGAGTTCTTTCAACATTAATATGTACCTTGGCTGGTTTAGTTGATTGACGAGGAGATTTAAACTGTTTGTTTCTCCAATTGTCTCGTTCAGGACTTTTCCTATACTTGGTCTGTATATCTTTTGTATTCTTACTGGGTTTTCTTTTTTCCCTAGATTTATCTCTTTTTTGGGTAGATTTTTTAGGTTTTTTTTTACTCTTTGTAGGATTAGGGGATTTGGGGGATTTTACTTCTAGGGGTTTATTTCCTTCCGAACTATCTTTTTCTTCTGGATCACTCCTTCTAGGAGGCCCATCTTTGTAATCCTCCTCATCTCTAAGAAACTTTTTCACCTTTTTTGTGATAGTCTCTTTTCTAATTTTATCCAATTTGTTCTGCAGATTGGTGTCTTTCTCTTTGAACAAAGCAGTTTGACTTAAATTACCAAGTCTAAGTTCAATCTCATTGATCTCTACATCAATCTGCAGAACATGGTTTTTCTGTTGTTCAATAACCAGGCTCATAAAATCCTGTGAGCATTTTTCTAACAGATTGTACCATTTTTCAACAAAAACCTCATCTTCAAGATCTATAGACGGGTGTTTTTTAAGTCTTAAACCTCTTGGGACTCTGCCACTTATAATGTATTGTTCCAAAAAAGTGTAGTCCCAAAATTTTTTAATGTCTTTGATAAAAAGCTTTTCCAATTTCTCAAACTCAGATTCCAAAGTATGTGACTCCTCAACTATAGGATCAGAGTCCAAGTTGAGTTTTAGAATACTGCCGAAGTCCACAACCCTTGTGTGTCTTCGTGAGAAAATATTGGAAAAGTTAGTATCAATTACTATATCTTCCATATTATGTGGTGCTGCCTTACTAGTGATAGAAACAAACAAATACTATACACAAAAGACACTAGATGGCGCTCAACACTTATAAACAAACATGCAGTGATTAAAGTGATACTATAATAATATACAACATAAAGTGCAATGAGTGTTATAGGAAAAAACTCAAACCCTGAATGGACTGTTTCAATTGTCCACAAGAAAGCACAATATAGAGGAAATCAGGGGAGCATCATTACCTTTAGGAAAAAATAAATACAACCATAGTGCAAAACGTAATAACAAAATACACTAAAATGGCAGATCTCTCTCAAGAGAAAAAAGACGCTAGATGGTAACACTGTAACCACAGGCTAGCGGCAAGGAGCAGGAGGAAAGTGCGTCCAGGACAGAGACACAGAGTCAAAAGATAAAATGCCAAACTTTATCCGACAATGATAAAATTGGAGGCTTACGAGATATCAGATGTTTAACTGCATTGGTGTATGGTAAAGTTGTTCGCCGAGTCGCGTTCTCGGAATCCCCGTACACTGCTGCCGCATCCACCGATCTCCGACCTCCAACCTGCTGGAGCCGATACGTCACATCCGGTTCTTTCAAATCGTATGGAAGACGCCACCGGAGCTTCACAGCAGTCTCTCCCTCTGGATCTAACACTGGGGGGTTACGCTCTATGCATTTCGCCGTGCGTGATGACGGCTTCGTCAGAAGTAACTCTAACCCCAAATCGGATTTGGCCCCTAGTGCTTTGCCAAAAATAACCGGTGATGGCAATAGATGGTTGACAAAAACACAAGGTTTTTTTGGCTGTACCACGTGTAGGGCCTGTAAACATAGAGCAGAGGACAAATACAGTTTTACATCTAATGTTACGGGTCAACGGTTTCATATTAAACAATTTCTAACATGTAAATCTGACTATGTTGTATATCTCATATACTGTCCCTGTGGATTACAATATGTAGGCCAAACATCAAGAACAGTCAAAACACGCATTCTAGAACATATTGGGAATGTAAGGAGAGGGCTTACCACACATCATCTGTCAAATCATTTTATACAAAAGCACAATGGTGATACATCAGGCCTTAAATTTACAGTTTTGGAACAAGTGTTACCACACTGGAGAGGTGGGGACAGGGGTGTTGCTTTAAGAAAGAGAGAGAGCTTCTGGACCTTTACACTAAAATCACTTGTACCTTTGGGTTTGAACATAGATTTCGAATTAAATGCTTTTTTGTGAGCATGGTAATGTTTAAATATTATGCTCATGATATACGAAGTCAGCTCAAATAAGAATACTCATAATGTACATTGGTTGTGTTATAATCTGTGTACTAATTAAGTTTTTTTCTTGTTTTTGAGATGCATCAATCGCCAACCTCTATATGATTAGGGAAACAAATGGGGAAATAATTGTGTTTCATTTAAAATTTAAAATTTAAGATGATATTTGTATTTTATATTTTATGTGCAATTGGTGCAATAGTTTAGATTTTCTGTTGTACTGAGAAGCATTTTTTAAACAATGGTGTTTTATGTAATTTTTATTAGCTATGTGTATTAAAGAATATAGGCTGTATTTTAATTGATATGTATAACACTGCTGTGATACCTCTTAAATTAGTGGGAGAGCTTATGTGGCCAATTACCCAATTATTCAGAGATGTGACAATTTGACCAATAGGAGGAAAGGTCATTTGAAGTCAGAAGGGTATATAAAGTATCCGATTTGGGGTTAGAGTTACTCCTGACGAAGCCGTCATCACGCACGGCGAAATGCATAGAGCGTAACCCCCCAGTGTTAGATCCAGAGGGAGAGACTGCTGTGAAGCTCCGGTGGCGTCTTCCATACGATTTGAAAGAACCGGATGTGACGTATCGGCTCCAGCAGGTTGGAGGTCGGAGATCGGTGGATGCGGCAGCAGTGTACGGGGATTCCGAGTACGCGACTCGGCGAACAACTTTACCATACACCAATGCTGTTAAACATCTGATATCTCGTAAGCCTCCAATTTTATCATTGTCGGATAAAGTTTGGCATTTTATCTTTTGACTCTGTGTCTCTGTCCTGGACGCACTTTCCTCCTGCTCCTTGCCGCTAGCCTGTGGTTACAGTGTTACCATCTAGCGTCTTTTTTCTCTTGAGAGAGATCTGCCATTTTAGTGTATTTTGTTATTACGTTTTGCACTACAATTGCTGTGAAGGTAATACATCCTCTGCGTTAGCAGAGAAAATAGACATTATAAAGATGGATCACTCCATGCGGGAGCCACCCACCGTTGAGTCGGAGGCATTTTGGATCATCTCCTGGAGCAAGGGATTCCAAGCAAAGGTCATCTGCGCACCCGGTAGCAGGAGCACCGGGCAGGTATTATCCAAGTCATCAAGTGCACCACCTGTACACTTCATCTTAGTGGGCAGCGCTGTCCCACACGTGGGTGGGGTTGTGGGACTCTTGGGACTTTGGGTACAAGGACTTTGGGAATACTGTTGTAACGGGTATTCCCCCCCCCCAGTCGCAGATATAGTGTGGGGTGCAAGGGAACAGACAAGGTTACCATAGGTGTGGTGCATTACCTGTTGGCTCACAGGAGGGCTGAGCTTCCGCTAAGGGAAACCTGGGACAATTATAGGATAATATGAGTAACCGCGTACTGGTTACAGCGCCTCCACCTGCGATGGCTCCCACCAGAGGGGGGAGTGGTTCCTCGCAGGACAATACACAATAATCACGTACCACAGAGTGAATAGTAACTAATACCTTTACTAACATGCATAAACGACATGCAACATCAACAACATAACAACAGGTATCCCTCGCTAGGGGCAACCTGTCTATGGCGTCTCGCAGGACGCGTACGCTACTTTGCACCACGGCGGGTGCCCACACCTTATGCGTCTCGGCGGACGCTAACACCTTAGACGCCTCGGCGGACGCTAACACTTTATGCGTCACGGCGGACGCTAACACCTTCCACAGAGTGATCCCACCCCGTGTCCAGTAAACCCCAACCCAATGTCTCGCACTCCCAAGTCCTATACTAATGTGTGTGGGTGACTGCGCAGCCACTATGTCTGTTGATAGGCCTTGTTGGTGCACGTGAGGGTGTGGGTTACCTGCCGAGCACTCCAGTACTCGGACCTGCAACGGACTTCTCAAAGGGTCTAGGCGAGTTCCTGCACGAGGTCCGGCTCCAACACAGGATAATCCCTCAGGGGCGATCCCACCCTGATAACAGTCCAGCTTGCTCCGCAAGGCACGCAATATTCTTACTCTCCAATAGCTAATGGGACTGATCCCTAACTTAGGGCCTGTCCCTACAATACTTCACTAAGATGACTCAGGGCTATCTGGGGCCTAGGGGAATTGCTGGCCTAGTGCAGAGAGTCACTGACTCCTGCACCCTACCTCCTTCCCCTAGCTGTTCCGGTCACCAACTGAACAACGTGCTGCAAGCCCGCGAATTGTATCTCTTTGCCTCTGCAGAGTTCCTAAGCCCTATTGGCTCCCTGGTGTCACGTGGGGCGCGCAGAGGCTCCTGGGATCTGTAGTCCCTCTCTAATACCTTCCATGGTAGGCTAGGGCTTCGCGGGCTTACCCCTGCGCATGCGCGAACTGACTGGCGTTCTCCCGCCCTCTTCGCCGGCCGCCGGGACCTTAGAGACGCGATTGCGGCCTTAGCGACGGCCCGATCGCGTCCCCGGCAACCGGCCCGCTCGCGGAAAAAAGGCGCTGCTACCTCTTTCGGCCCTCACCCTCCGGAATGTCCTCTGCACATGCGTGCGCAATCGCCTATGGCGGCGCCCTGCACCGGGACCCGACAGGACCCTAGCAACGCGTCCGACCGCGTCCTTGACAACCGGTTCCTGCTCGCGGAGTCGCGCTATCCGCGCCTATGCCCCCGCATCTCCCCACAGCGGCTGCTATCTTGGTGAGTGTCGCGAGGGGGGGGCCCATACCACCGCGGGGACCTGGTTACACTGTGTAAGGAGGTTATAGCCCAGTTAGGGGCAAGGTTATAGCTGCCAGCTAGTGGCAGAGAGTAGTAGATATATCGTTGTGCATACTGATGATGTTGCAATGTTAAAGTACGGTATGATACTCTGTGTTGTGTTGCTATACAGCAGGCCTGCACAACTCGTAAAGCGAGAAGGGCCGAACTGCTCCAAGGAAAAAAAATTTGGGCCGCACGGGTAAAATCATCATCATCATCATCATCATCATCTCTCCTCCAGCACCTCTCATCATCATATCTCTCCCAGAACCCCTCACTATCAACCTTTGCGATACTCCCCATCTATCTCTCATGCCCCCATCTCTCCCCCTCACTCACACACATAATACTCCCCCTCCACATCAAACACACAATACCCCCCTGCACACCACACACATCCCACCCCCCTGCACCTCACATCCTTCTCCCCCCCTGCACCTCACATCATTCTCCCCCCCTGCACCTCACATCATTCTCCCCCCCTGCACCTCACATCACTCTCCCCCCCTGCACCTCACATCACTCTCCCCCCCTGCACCTCACATCACTCTCCCCCGTGCACCTTACATCACTCTCCCCCCCTGCACCTCACACCACTCTCCCCCCCTGAACCTCACACCACTCTCCCCCCCTGCACCTCACATCACTCTCCCCCCCTGCACCTCACATCACTCTCCCCCCCTGCACCTCCAATCACCCCCCTGCACCTCCAACCACCCTCCCCTGCACCTCCAATGACCCCCCCTGCACCTCCAATGACCCCCCCTTCACCTCCAGTGACCCCCCTGCACCTCCAATGACCCCCCCACACCTCCAATGACCCCCCTGCACCTCCAATCACCCCCTATCACCCCCCCTGCACCTCCAATCACCCCTCCTGCACCTCCAATCACCCCTCCTGCAACTCCAATCACGCCCCCCCTGCACCTCCAATCACCCCCCCTGCACCTCCAATCACCCCTGCACCTCACCCCCTGCACCTCACATCACCCTTCCTGCACCTCACCTCCCCTGTACCTCACCTCTCCTGCACCTCACCCCCCGGCACCTCACCTCAAGGCACCTCACATCACCCCCGGGACCGCGGGGAATCGCCGCCATTTTTTTTTTTTAACGTTTTTAAAAAAAAAAAATGAATGTCATCGCGGGCCGCACAGAGAGGCCGGGCGGGCCGCATGCGGCCCGCGGGCTTTATGTTGTGCAGGCCTGCTATACAGTATGATGTGATGTTATTGTGTTATTTGCTCGTTCAGTAAACCTTTTAGCCATAACCCTGGTGTATGTGGTTTCTGGGTGGGTTCCTATGCTAGGCCCATTCTACATTCCTATAGAATCCTACATAGGTGGAGGCGCTGACCGACGAGAACGTTCCAGAGATTCACCCCAGGCTCTCATTAGCGGAGGCTCAGGCCTCCTGTGAGCCTGACAGGTATAACGCACCACACCAGGTAACATTAGGTTCCCCGCACACACACCCTATATGCGATTGGGTGGGGGGGAATACCCGTTACATATGGGATATATATATATATATATGATATATCTATATTTATCATAGATAGATAGATATATCTGTCAGGTACGCCTCCGCCCCACAAGCCCCGCCTACCAGAGCACACGCTATATCTGAGGGGCAAGAACATGAAAAGCAGCCGCTTGGTAAGCGAGAGGTGAGCATCAGCGCTGGAGAGCGCGGCCACTCTCCACTATAAACACAGCCTTAGTTAAAAACATCACAAATACAATATTAAGTGACAAAAGACAAAGAAGTTTCACTTAAAATGCACGTGCACACCCTTTTTTAATAATATATATATTGGTGTTTTTTTATTTTGTATTGGGGGGAGTATTATATGTATTTTGTTTTTTAATATGTATTGGGGGGAAAAAATTTTATATGTATTTTTTTTTTAAATATTTTTTTTTAAATGATTTGGGGGGTTTATATTTTTTTTGGGGGGGGGGGTTATTTGTATTGTTTTTGTCTAAATATGTATTTGGAGGAGTGGGAGGGATTTGTATATATTTGGGGGTGAGTTTTTTTTTGTATATATTTAGAGAGGTGGGTATTTTGGTATGTATTTGGAGGAGGGTGGTTTTTTTTAGGTATGTATTTTGGGGGGGATTGTGTGAGGGGGAGGGACTGAGTGAGGAGAGGGAATTGAGAGAAAGGGATAATTGACAGGGGGAGAGAGAGGAGCGAGGGAGGGAATAAGACGCTGGGGAAAGAAATACATCTGAGGCGCGGGATTAAGGATTGAGTGAGTGGGGTAATTGATGGAGGGGGGGAGAGTGAGAGGTGAGACGGAGGGCAGAAAAAAACATGGGAAGAGGGAGGCAAATAGAGGGGGCTCACGAGGTGTGAAATGGGGGGGCCTCGCAAGACCGCTAACACGAGGGGACCCTGGTCGTAACTGTAGTCCTGGCCCCGGGAAATCTGTCTGCAGCCCCCCTGCATGTCCATACACACTGCTTCAGTGACACATGTCCCTGCTCCCACACACAGCACAGAGTGTGCTAGGAAGAGCTGTCCCACTCCCAGCCTGTAACCTGATCCTGAGCACAGACTGTCCCACATCCTGAGGAGGGGATCCAGGTCACTCCCACAGGGAAGGACTGAGTACCCAGTATCACAGGGGCTGGGAGATAATGGGGGTTATTTTACATTTCTTCTTTGCTTCTTGTAGCCGTTAGTGCGGGGGGGGGGGGGGGGGATGTGTGTGATGTGCAGGGAGGGGGGGATGTGTGTGATGTGCAGGGAGGGGGGGGGGGGGTGTCCCAGTGCTGTTCTGAGCTTCCTTTCACACAGGAGCCTGAGAGGCTGAGCCTCTGATAGTGAGGGGGAGCCTCTGGCACTGGAGGGGTTAATCCACCCGGTATCATAGGGACTGGGAGACAATGGGTTTGTATATTGATTTGCTTCTTGTAGCGTTAATAGGGAGGGGGGTGTGCAGGGAGAAGGGGGGGATGTGATGAGAAGGGGGGGATGTGATGTGCAAGAAGGGGGGATGTGATGTGCAAGGAGAAGGGGGGATGTGATGTGCAGGGAGAGGGGGGTGTGTGTAGTGCAGGGAGAGGGAGGGGGGAGGGGGGTGTGTGTGATGTGCAGGGAGAGAGGGGAGAGAATGTGATGTGCAGGGAGAGAGGGGAATGTGCTTGTCATTTAGTAATATAATGTTACATATCAGCCGCAGCATTTCACAGACTGCAGCACAAAGTCAGAAGGCGGCCATTTGGTTAGGCACACAAGCAGGATTTATACAGATGTATAATAACGGGTGCACCAAACGATTGCCAGCGTAGGTAAGAATGTAGAATGTACATTGTCACAGATTTTACATATAAACATAAGGGGGAAAAGGGGAATGTAGTATTGCTGCTTTAAATGCACATTGTGTCTGCACAGAACAAGCAGGGGAGGTGTGAGCACAGGCAGAACATCACAGCAAGCAGGGGGGGGGGCACAGGAGAGAGGGGAGGACACAGCTGGGAGGGGAGGGGACACAGGAAGGAGGGGAGGGGACAGAAAGCAGGGGGAGGGGACACAGGAGGGAAGGGAGGACACAGAAAGCAGGGGGTGGGGACAAGGGGGAGGGGACACAGGAGGGAGGGGAGGACACAGCTAGCAGGGGGGGGGACACAGGAGGGGGGGACACAGGAGGGAGGGGACACAGGAGGGAGGGGACACAGGAGGGAGGGGAGGGGGCACAGGAGGGAGGGGAGGATACAGCTAGCAGGGGAATGGGACACAGGAGGGAGGGGACACAGAAAGCAGGGAGAGGGGAGGACACAGCAAGCAGGGGAAGGGGACACAGGAGGGAGGGGAGGACACAGCTAGCAGGGGGAGGGGACACAGGAGGGAGGGGAGGACACAGCTAGCAGGGGAGGGGAGGACACAGCTAGCAGGGGAGGGGAGGACACAGCTAGCAGGGGGAGGGGACACAGGAGGGAGGGGAGGGAGGGGAGGACACAGCAAGCAGGGGAAGGGGACACAGGAGGGAGGGGAGGACACAGCAAGCAGGGGAAGGGGGCACAGATAGCAGGGGGAGGGGACATAGGAGGAAGGAGGGGACACAGGAGGGAGGAGGGGACACAGATAGCAGGGGGAGGGACACAAGAGGGAGGGGAGGACACAGCAAACGGGAGGAGGGGACACAGGAGGGAGGAGGGGACACAGGAGGGAGGAGGGGACACAGCTAGCAGGGGGAGGTGTGAGCACACAGATCACAGCTAGCAGGGAATAACCGGTCTGTCCTCCGGTTTGGAAGTGAGATCCCGGTAAATAAGAGATGTCCCCTCCCCAGGTACAGACAGGGCTGTGTTATCATGCAGGAGAAATGAGCAGCTGCTGAGGGGCTGATAAAGGAGGGGCAGAGGATAAACGGGGCAGTAACCCCCATAAGGGTAGTGGGACTGTCCTCTTCTCCTGCACAATAGGAAGCTTCAGACATTCATTAGCTGCTCACATCCCGGCTCCTGAGACCTGCAGTCTGGGCAAATAGCCACTAATGTACTGGGCAGCAGGGGACTGGGACCAGTGAGGGAGGAATACAGGCAGTAATCACAGGCTGCAGGACTCACTCACAAGCAGCAACAAGGTAATCGTGACATATTAGTAATATATTCACTTTACCCCTATTTAATAGTAGGCAATAATGAGAATATATTAATATCTGCTCAATCCCCCTTTTTTTTCCAATCTTTTTTATTGCGTTTACAAGGATGTACACATTTTTACATTTCATTCCTCACCGGCGGTTTGAGACAAATTACCGTTAGTAGTGTTCACATCACAAACTGGTAATCAACATTTTCCTTTGTATTTAGATTCTAAGTACATTGAGTGGTTTGAAATTCTTTACGTGTTTATATTTCACCGGAACCCTCGGTTTCATATGTCTTGTACCAGTTTTTGCTTCCTTGTTCAAAGCTTAGAGCAGACAGAAAAGGATAGGAAAAAGAGAAGAGAAAGGAGGGTATGGGAGGTAGGTATAGAGGGGGTCTATTTTGATCTGGTTTGAAACTGATTGGCCGGCGAAGCCGGCCAATTCAGTTGAACAGCAATTCTACTTGTTACCAAGTAGAACAAAGATAAACCAGTCAAACAAAAATGAAATGAACCCAACAAGTGCACTGATGAAGTGCACTTAAAACAGAAGGGTTAAATCTGAAGAACCCTGATTGGTGGATACCGAGCAAAGCACCCCGCCTAACGCCCACTGGGAGGCAAACTCTGAAACCGTCCCAGTAGACTCGGCGTACGAGTACTCTGCCCGAATACGGGAGTGCACCAGCGCCCGGAACATGACCACGATGTTTGTCGGGACCCCCCCCTCCAAACACTGCTTCCTGGTTTTACAAATGGCTACCTTAGCCAATGCCAGGAGCAGGTTGACCAGGAGATCCCTAGGCTTATTGTCCCGGGACACTGGGCACCCAAAAATAAAAAGATGAGGTGAGAAGTGCAACCAGAACAGCAGGAGCAAGCTCCTCAAGAAGGAAAAGAGGGGTTGCAGTCTGGCACAACTCGAATAAATGTGATATACGGACTCCCGCTCACCACAGAAGGGACAGGTGGCGGGGGAGTCCGTGAAGTGTGCCAAATACTCTCCTGTGCTCAGTGCTCCGTGGAGGACTCTCCAACTCAAATCCCCGGCGGGACGGGGAACCAAAGATGAATAGAGTTCCCTCCACCGGGGTCTCTCATCCTCGTTCGCTGGGAATACCCGCCTCCAGATGGTGTCTGGGCGGGTGACAAGGGCGAGGTAATGCTTTTGCGGAGGCTCAGGCCTCCTGTGAGCCTGACAGGTATAACGCACCACACCAGGTAACATTAGGTTCCCCGCACACACACCCTATATGCGATTGGGTGGGGGGGAATACCCGTTACATATGGGATATATATATATATATATGATATATCTATATTTATCATAGATAGATAGATATATCTGTCAGGTACGCCTCCGCCCCACAAGCCCCGCCTACCAGAGCACACGCTATATCTGAGGGGCAAGAACATGAAAAGCAGCCGCTTGGTAAGCGAGAGGTGAGCATCAGCGCTGGAGAGCGCGGCCACTCTCCACTATAAACACAGCCTTAGTTAAAAACATCACAAATACAATATTAAGTGACAAAAGACAAAGAAGTTTCACTTAAAATGCACGTGCACACCCTTTTTTAATAATATATATATTGGTGTTTTTTTATTTTGTATTGGGGGGAGTATTATATGTATTTTGTTTTTTAATATGTATTGGGGGGAAAAAATTTTATATGTATTTTTTTTTTAAATATTTTTTTTTAAATGATTTGGGGGGTTTATATTTTTTTTGGGGGGGGGGGTTATTTGTATTGTTTTTGTCTAAATATGTATTTGGAGGAGTGGGAGGGATTTGTATATATTTGGGGGTGAGTTTTTTTTTGTATATATTTAGAGAGGTGGGTATTTTGGTATGTATTTGGAGGAGGGTGGTTTTTTTTAGGTATGTATTTTGGGGGGGATTGTGTGAGGGGGAGGGACTGAGTGAGGAGAGGGAATTGAGAGAAAGGGATAATTGACAGGGGGAGAGAGAGGAGCGAGGGAGGGAATAAGACGCTGGGGAAAGAAATACATCTGAGGCGCGGGATTAAGGATTGAGTGAGTGGGGTAATTGATGGAGGGGGGGAGAGTGAGAGGTGAGACGGAGGGCAGAAAAAAACATGGGAAGAGGGAGGCAAATAGAGGGGGCTCACGAGGTGTGAAATGGGGGGGCCTCGCAAGACCGCTAACACGAGGGGACCCTGGTCGTAACTGTAGTCCTGGCCCCGGGAAATCTGTCTGCAGCCCCCCTGCATGTCCATACACACTGCTTCAGTGACACATGTCCCTGCTCCCACACACAGCACAGAGTGTGCTAGGAAGAGCTGTCCCACTCCCAGCCTGTAACCTGATCCTGAGCACAGACTGTCCCACATCCTGAGGAGGGGATCCAGGTCACTCCCACAGGGAAGGACTGAGTACCCAGTATCACAGGGGCTGGGAGATAATGGGGGTTATTTTACATTTCTTCTTTGCTTCTTGTAGCCGTTAGTGCGGGGGGGGGGGGGGGGGATGTGTGTGATGTGCAGGGAGGGGGGGATGTGTGTGATGTGCAGGGAGGGGGGGGGGGGGGTGTCCCAGTGCTGTTCTGAGCTTCCTTTCACACAGGAGCCTGAGAGGCTGAGCCTCTGATAGTGAGGGGGAGCCTCTGGCACTGGAGGGGTTAATCCACCCGGTATCATAGGGACTGGGAGACAATGGGTTTGTATATTGATTTGCTTCTTGTAGCGTTAATAGGGAGGGGGGTGTGCAGGGAGAAGGGGGGGATGTGATGAGAAGGGGGGGATGTGATGTGCAAGAAGGGGGGATGTGATGTGCAAGGAGAAGGGGGGATGTGATGTGCAGGGAGAGGGGGGTGTGTGTAGTGCAGGGAGAGGGAGGGGGGAGGGGGGTGTGTGTGATGTGCAGGGAGAGAGGGGAGAGAATGTGATGTGCAGGGAGAGAGGGGAATGTGCTTGTCATTTAGTAATATAATGTTACATATCAGCCGCAGCATTTCACAGACTGCAGCACAAAGTCAGAAGGCGGCCATTTGGTTAGGCACACAAGCAGGATTTATACAGATGTATAATAACGGGTGCACCAAACGATTGCCAGCGTAGGTAAGAATGTAGAATGTACATTGTCACAGATTTTACATATAAACATAAGGGGGAAAAGGGGAATGTAGTATTGCTGCTTTAAATGCACATTGTGTCTGCACAGAACAAGCAGGGGAGGTGTGAGCACAGGCAGAACATCACAGCAAGCAGGGGGGGGGGCACAGGAGAGAGGGGAGGACACAGCTGGGAGGGGAGGGGACACAGGAAGGAGGGGAGGGGACAGAAAGCAGGGGGAGGGGACACAGGAGGGAAGGGAGGACACAGAAAGCAGGGGGTGGGGACAAGGGGGAGGGGACACAGGAGGGAGGGGAGGACACAGCTAGCAGGGGGGGGGACACAGGAGGGGGGGACACAGGAGGGAGGGGACACAGGAGGGAGGGGACACAGGAGGGAGGGGAGGGGGCACAGGAGGGAGGGGAGGATACAGCTAGCAGGGGAATGGGACACAGGAGGGAGGGGACACAGAAAGCAGGGAGAGGGGAGGACACAGCAAGCAGGGGAAGGGGACACAGGAGGGAGGGGAGGACACAGCTAGCAGGGGGAGGGGACACAGGAGGGAGGGGAGGACACAGCTAGCAGGGGAGGGGAGGACACAGCTAGCAGGGGAGGGGAGGACACAGCTAGCAGGGGGAGGGGACACAGGAGGGAGGGGAGGGAGGGGAGGACACAGCAAGCAGGGGAAGGGGACACAGGAGGGAGGGGAGGACACAGCAAGCAGGGGAAGGGGGCACAGATAGCAGGGGGAGGGGACATAGGAGGAAGGAGGGGACACAGGAGGGAGGAGGGGACACAGATAGCAGGGGGAGGGACACAAGAGGGAGGGGAGGACACAGCAAACGGGAGGAGGGGACACAGGAGGGAGGAGGGGACACAGGAGGGAGGAGGGGACACAGCTAGCAGGGGGAGGTGTGAGCACACAGATCACAGCTAGCAGGGAATAACCGGTCTGTCCTCCGGTTTGGAAGTGAGATCCCGGTAAATAAGAGATGTCCCCTCCCCAGGTACAGACAGGGCTGTGTTATCATGCAGGGGAAATGAGCAGCTGCTGAGGGGCTGATAAAGGAGGGGCAGAGGATAAACGGGGCAGTAACCCCCATAAGGGTAGTGGGACTGTCCTCTTCTCCTGCACAATAGGAAGCTTCAGACATTCATTAGCTGCTCACATCCCGGCCTCCTGAGACCTGCAGTCTGGGCAAATAGCCACTAATGTACTGGGCAGCAGGGGACTGGGACCAGTGAGGGAGGAATACAGGCAGTAATCACAGGCTGCAGGACTCACTCACAAGCAGCAACAAGGTAATCGTGACATATTAGTAATATATTCACTTTACCCCTATTTAATAGTAGGCAATAATGAGAATATATTAATATCTGCTCAATCCCCCTTTTTTTTCCAATCTTTTTTATTGCGTTTACAAGGATGTACACATTTTTACATTTCATTCCTCACCGGCGGTTTGAGACAAATTACCGTTAGTAGTGTTCACATCACAAACTGGTAATCAACATTTTCCTTTGTATTTAGATTCTAAGTACATTGAGTGGTTTGAAATTCTTTACGTGTTTATATTTCACCGGAACCCTCGGTTTCATATGTCTTGTACCAGTTTTTGCTTCCTTGTTCAAAGCTTAGAGCAGACAGAAAAGGATAGGAAAAAGAGAAGAGAAAGGAGGGTATGGGAGGTAGGTATAGAGGGGGAGAAGGGGAGGAGGGAGAGGATAATCCATTCAAGATAGTCGAGGAAGAGGGACGGGGACAAGTAAATCCCTTCCCCGTCCTGCCCCATCATCTGCTCGATTTTAGCTCATACTCCAAGGCCAATTGTCTTAATTATTGGGATGGGATTTTGACTTTACTTCGTTTTTAGAGATTTTTCTAGGTTTGGAGCCATAGTTCCCAAATTTTATAAAAATTGTTCTGTGTTTTGTTTCAGTTGGGCCGTTAGCCTCTCCATAGTCATAACCTCATTTATTCTTTTGATGACCGTTCTTCTGCAGGGGTCATTGATTTTCTTACAGGCCGCGGCTATTGAGCATCTTGCAGCTGTGAGAATGTGTGAGACTAGCTGCCCCATGGGGCCCGTGAGGTTCTCTAGTGGTTTGGCTAGCAGAAAGGTCAACGGGTCCAACAGAACCCTCAGCTCTGTTACTTCATGTATTATTTTTTTGGCTCACATTCCAGAAATTCTGGATCCATGGACACGACCACCAAATGTGAGCCATATCTCCTCTCAGGCCACACCCTCTCCATCATACATCAGGCGTTGCTGGGAAGATCTGCCTCAGCTTACTAGGAGTTAGGTACCATTGAAATAGAATTTTGTAAATATTTTCCTTTATCGTACAAATAACCTCCCAGTCCTCCCTATCTATTTCAACGTTTAGATCGTCTGCCCATTTTAACATATAATTATGTGTTTGGGTAGGTATTGAGGATTCGATTCCCACGTATATTCCCGAAATCAGTCCTCTCTGGTAGGTACCTTTTTTGCAGAACATTTCAAATTTTGATAACTTTGGAAACCTTGCGTTTTTGGATATTGTTGCTCAATCCCTTGTGATGTTTTCTTTATCTATGTCTCTATATATATATTGTGTATTTGTGCATATGTGTATCTATTGTGTGTGTGTGTGTGTGTGTATAATATATACAGTTGTGTGAAAAAGAAAGTACACCCTCTTTGAATTCTATGGTTTTACGTATCAGGACATAATAACAATCATCTGTTCCTTAGCAGGTCTAACAATTAGGTAAATACAACCTCAGATGAACAACACATGACAAATTACACCGTGTCATGATTTAACAACAATAAAGCCAAAATGAAGAAGCCATGTATGAAAAACTAAGTACACCTTATGATTCAATAGCTTGTAGAACCACCTTTTGCAGCAATAACGTGAAGTAATCGTTTTCTGTATGACTTTATCAGTCTCTCACATCGTTGTGGAGGAATTTTGGCCCACTCTTCTTTACGTTGCTTCAGTTCATTGAGGTTTGTGGGCATTTGTTTATGCACAGTTCTCTTAAGGTCCTGCCACAACATTTCAATCGGGTTGAGGTCTGGCCTTTGACTGGGCCATTGCAACACCTTGATTCTTTTCTTTTTCAGCCATACTGTTGTAGATTTGCTGGTGTGCTTGGGATCATTGTCCTGTTGCATGACCCAATTTCGGCCAAGCTTTAGCTGTCGGAAAGCATAAGCATAAGGTAACATATCTAACATATCTATCTAAAGTTTTGGATCATTGATAATAATTATAACATACAGTAAGGAGATGATTCAATGCAGCATTTTCCACGCATCCTACATTCAACTCTCACCCTGGGGAGGTTGTCTTGTATTAACAGGCAAGTTTGTTTTTATTTTTGTATCTTCCGTTATATATTTTTATACAAGCATCTCTCCTTTTTGTGTAAACTATAAGAATTCATTTGATACATCCGCTTTATTACGTTCTGATGCTAAGGAAATTAATATTAATACGGCGGATGTATTGTTGTTTTTTTTGTCCGTTTATTTGGTATGGAGTCTTGGAAAGCATGAATTTGTTTTTATATGTATATATTTGTTCTTATGTATAATCTTTTATTTTGGTGATTTTGTGTTTGGCACTGTATTTTGGGACAATAGGCTGTGTCCTGGAACAAGAATTTCCAAATCTGCTCCCTCTGTTTACCCCCCCCCCCCTTTTTTTTGCAGCTCTGCCTGCTAGTTTATTTGGATGAAGCTTTCCCTGCAGCTTCACTCCTTGTGCAGATGGATTGGATACATTTAGATACCTTTCTCTCTCCAGTCTGCTAGGTCTTGGTTGCCCTTGCAACGTCTCCAGTCCTCCAAGTTATTGGACTTTTCCATTCCCCCCTGTCTGTTTTCACAGGTAGTTTAGCCTGACCCTATTCCTGTGTTACAAGTAGTACACACTTCCTTTTCCTTCCTGACTCTGACTGAGTGAGTACTCCTGCTATATCCCCCTTGGCAAGGCCATTTCCTTTTTACCTGCCCCTGATTATAAAGCACCACACAGAGAAGCACTCTCTCACTACAACATACTATCCACACGTGCCTGTATATGAATCATGCTTTTCCAATAAAGTGATGAAAATATAGCAGGACTTGGTGTGCTTTGGTAAGGGGACTGAGTTAAAGCTAACTGGAGCTATTCACACATCACACGTGACCCTGGTTCTAGGATAGGTTGCCATGGCAATATGGGGAGTACATGGCCACTCTTCATTTTGAGTGGCTTGTGCTCTACCGGTTGCTTAGAAGCTTGTTTAGTGCACCAGAAGATGGGGCGGTTTGGGGGTGCTCGTCCCCGTCCTGACATTACCGGGGTGTCCCCAGGGATTGTGGATGACTTTCTGGGTCAGTGTGGATTGCTCTTCTGGTGGCCGGTTCGCCTGCCCCTGTCTCCGTTCTCGCTTAGAGTACTTCGGGGCGGGGGGGTCTAGCGCTCTGCCGGCTTGGCTGCACTCATGTTTCATTGCTCCTGGGCTCGTGCTGACGACACAGGGGTTGTACACAGACGTGCATGTGGGTAATCATACGCACGCATTGGTATGTGCACTCCGGCGGTGACGTAATGCGCGGCCCCGATTTTGGCACGAAATTCAATTTGGAAAGGCTACTTTGGGTACGTATTTAAGGAAAGTCCTTGGTACCGTATTATATACTCCTTGTTAAAGGACATCACATCCGAAACACGTCGGATGTTGCACAACTCCCTTGGGTGATGTTTATATTTTTTTGAATAAAGAATACTACATTTTTACCACCTGGCTCCCTTGCAGTGCGCTGCTTATTTTCTTCACTGGCTACTGGATTGCTACATTTGCGGCTGGACACGCCATTATAGACTTGTGGAAGCTCAGGGGTGGGTAAGATTTATTCAATTGCTATTTGAAGAGTGTTCTTTACTTCAGTATTGATTTAGCTTTTCTCCAATGAGATTAACTTCAGGTTGATTCATTATCACCTTGATTTGTTTTCTTCTGGAGACATTATGCTTTCATCACAATGGTTCATCACTCAAATACCCACTCCATAATAGAGTCTTGCGCCAGAGTCTCAATTATAAGGACTATTGAAATAAGACTGTATGTATTCCAAAATCATTGGAGCACCCAATTTTTCATATGTATACGATCTTTCATTCGGTGTCCATCTTTCCGTCTTTTCCTCGTCTTCCAGTTGGAGGGTTCCAATCTTCCCTCCAGTCTTTTCTGTGTTCCTCTTCTGGCTGGATCCTTGGAATTCGGTCTCCTTGGTGAGATGTCTTTTCTCAAGAACCTTTTCTCTCCAACCAGTCATTTTGGGGTTTTCCTCTGGGGCAATTACTGGGCTTCCTGGGCCTGCAGAAAGTTATTTCTCCACCTCTTTGTCTCTCACTCTTTTTAGTTTACTGTTAAAGCTCAGCTTTTGACGTGTCCCTTCTTGCTAAAGTTCCTGAGCATCCTGCAGTCGGTTAGTTCTCTCTGCCAGGACTCTGTCCACCTCTGTGACCTTGACCTGCATTCCTGAAGATGCACCTCCATCTTCCTCTTGTCTCCATTATTCTGCAGAAGAGCATTGACCTCATTGGTCAGCTCATTGCGCTCACTCCCCAGTGACTGTTTAACATTCTCTTGTGAAGACCGTAATTCTGCGTCAATGGTGATGGCTTCTGGGGGACTTGAAGCCGGGATGACGTCCATTACTTTAACTTGGGCGGGATTCTCAATAACCCCAAGTGTACCCCATGGCACCTCTCTATTACAATCAGCAGACTCATGGGCTTGGGCCTTTCTTTCACAGACACCCTTCCATCCCATTCGAGACTGTCTCTGCACAGCGACTGCCCGCATGGCAAGGAATCCACTTTGGACCCCGTGGGCACTGCGGTACCACTGAATTCTTACTGCGTTACTCCATCGCAACTTGGTCCTCCCATTCCGTGCCTTGTGGAAAATAGACTGTAGTACTGCAAATGTATTACAGTCACGCTTACAGGCGCGCACAACTTGCTCAGGCAGTTCAAACTTTGCCATCTCATTTTGCAGTTGATCGGTGTCCCCAGTTCTCACTGTACCCTTGATTTTATGGGCATTAGTTTATGTGGGTTACAGACGCTTCTGCTGGGTGAATGCATTTTCCTGTAGTGGAGACACCTGTGCATTACTGTTCTGCATAACCTCCTTTTGTTTTAACTCTACCACCATCTTTTCCATGTTCTGCTTCCATGACACAAGTGTCTGTTTTAGGTTTGTAACCTTTTTTCTCCAACTTCATCTGAGAAACCTCCTGTTGGGCAGCATAGAGTCCAACAAAGTTTTCAAACCCAGGTCACGCTTTTGTTTCCCTGCCTTCTTGTGGCCAGCTTGCTCAGACTCTAGGTCCTTCCTCAGGTCTTGAAGCTGTCCTCCTGCACTTCTTTTTCCACTCAGTGCAGCTTCCAGTTCAGCTTCTTTAGAGTTGAGTCGCGATTCCACATCTCCCAGCTGACTCAGAGCAACGCTTAAATCTGTTTCCTTTTCTTTATTTCTAACCTGCAGCTGCTGGTGCTCCTCCCGGACCTTGTCCAGCTCCTGCTGCAGCTGACAATCTCATCGGCCATCACGGTCTCAGCCCAGTGTTACACCAGCCACTTGACAGACAGAAACCTCCTTCCTCTCTTGCTCCAGTTTCTGGACCTTCTCCAGGTCCCTCTCATACAGAGTCACCTGGCATATAAGCTCGGCCTCCAGCGATGCTCTGGTGACGCTTAGCGTGGCCTGCAACTCCTCATGCTGCTCTGCAGGGACATACTGTGTACGCAGACACTCCTGTAGCACTTGTATTTTGTGAGAAGCCTGGAAACTTTATTTTTGTAGAACTCGCTGCTTCTTCTCTGCATCCGCCTGTTTCTCCTTGGCCTTTTGCAGACTCACACGCAGCTCTTGTAGCTGGCTCCACAGTACGTGTTCTGCTTCTGTGCACTTCTCCAGTGCTTCCTGCTCTTATTTTTACTGTGTAAATTCTTTCTTTACCAAGCTCTGTTTTGAGCGTGCAAACCTCTTGCTGAGAAACTTCTACCTCTGTGATAAAGTTTTGCATGTCTTTCTGGGACATCTAATAGTACCGTTTCCAGTCAGGACTCCTTTTGTCTGACTTGCTTGGTTTTCATCTCATGACAGTAACTGTGGCCTTTGTCATCCCAAGACTAGATGTTATTCCCGCGAAGATTGCACCAGCACTCTAGTCTTTTCTGACCCACGCCTTCCTGACCACATGGGGTAAACCATTTCTGGAACTTCTGCTGCAAATGAGGGCTGTCCTTTTTGTGGGGCCCTACAGGACTCCTCCTCCTGGACCTGGTGTAGGGACAGCGCCATTTGCTGTACTAATAACGCAGTTCTTTCAGTTTGGGACTTTGCCATCTGCTGTAAATTCTCCATTTGTGTTTTTAAAGTCTCATCATGGGATTTTAACAATTGTTGCAACCCTTGCATTAAAGTAGCCGTACTCTCTGTTTGGCTGTTCTGTAGAATAGCCATATTCTCTGCTTGGGCACACTGTACCGTGGTCAGAAAGTCTTCCATTTTTCACTTTCAGGTGTATTCTTCACCTTGTAGTAGGAGCAAAGGTGCACAGCAAGTATTGAGAACTGGAGGCCGGATCATGAAAAAATAAAAACAAATTTTATTATGGCATGGTGCAAAAGGAAGAAAAATACAGTAGCACCTCCGTCGTGTTTCCCACCGTCACTTGCGCTTTTATCAGAGTGGTGCCATCGGGTTAGAACCAGCTCTATATACAGACACTTCCGGCTAAGCGGCAGCTATCTACGTCCCAGCTGGTAGCAAAATAACAGGAACTCCCCATTAAAGAGAGAGCTACTCCTCAGTCAGAAAAAGCTGTATACCTGGGCCTTTTAGGAGCAGCTCAGTGAGTAAAGACACTGACTCTGACACTGAGTTTGAAGCAGGGAAATCTGGTTCAATTCCAGGTGATTTTGGGCAAGTCACTTTATCTCCCGGTGCCTCAGGCACCAAAAGAAGATAGATTGCAAGTTCCACAGGGCAGCGATTGTGTCTGCAAAATGTCTCTGTAAAGTGCTATGTAAAACTAGCAGCGCTATACAAGAACGAACTATTATTTAAAGCACAAAATAAATAACGTGACTAAATTAAAAACATCAGTAAATGTATAAATAAATCATTAACCCCCCACAAAAATTTAAAAATGGAGAAAAATATAAATGACTACATAAATACATGGAGGTACATGCAGTCACCATCAAGCAATTTGGGATAAGGATAAGGCATTAAACTGAACAGATCATATTCTTACAGCAAAACAATCACTAAAATACAAAAGTAGAATATTGATATTAAATCTGTAGAACAGAGAAAACATGCAGTTGCCCTATGTTCATATCCAAAGCCTGTATCTTCAATCATAAATGCTTATCCAAATAGAATGATCAGATATGAATTTCATATACAATGGTGCAGAATATACTATTGAAATATCAGCCAGAATGAACACATGGCTGTAAATTTCTTTAAAGAAATACCTTGTAAATGTAACAAATTGATACATATAGGCTTCAAAAAGTGTAACATTTTAAAAACATTTGTATCCAGCAATCTGTTTACAACCGGATCAGATCTATTGCTATATGGATTGTTATCCCAAAAGGGAACATTATAAAATATCCCACGTAAGTATATTATAGATCTCAAAATCCTATTGGAACAGAGCAATAGGGGCTGTAAACTTATCTAAGGAAATATCTCAAAGATGTAACAAATTAATTTGCATAGATTTTAGGAAATATGACAGTCAAGAACATTAATAGCCAACAACCTGTTATGAACCAGGTATAGTCCGTTTCTATATAAATGTTTTTCCCACTTGAGATGAAATATTCTACACGGATGATGAATTGTCCACACTTTGTATTCCAATAGTCATCTAAAACCAATTGGGTTATGGATTTAACCTTATTATGTTTTTATTATGGATTTTTTATTTTTTATTTATTTTATTATTTTATTATTTATTATGTTTTATTATTTATTATGTTTTATTTATGGATTTTAACCTTATTATGTCAAAATATGGAATATATCTCATGTAAACCTAAATATGATAAATATCAGGAAAAGATAGGAAAAATATTAAACTTATGTCTGAAATTATTTCAACATGACCATACATTAAATGAGGGGACCATCCAAACCTCCAAGGACTAGAGACAAAATCAAATATATCTCAATCTATGAATCTTACATACTGTTTTTTTTGTTTTTTTTTCCAAATATTTTTATTGGGTGGTTATACAGTTACATATACAGAATATAGAGCCCAATACAGAAAAACATTTTCAATTTTTGTGGAAGAGAGGCAAGGTTAGTTGCCTAAATGGTGGGACTTCCCTGAAGAAAGGGAGGCTTAGACTGGTAAAGAAGATGAGAAATAGGTGATAGCAAACGGAGGGAGAGGGGAAAGGTATAGGGGGGGGGGGTCAGGGGTCTTCCCCAGGCGCCGAGTGTCTGACTCTGGTAAATTGGGGTTGTGAGTGAGGTGATTGTGTCTTCCTTTCCTGAGAGTATTATAGTTTCCTTCTCTGTAGAGAAGGGGGGGGGGGCCCTCTTATAGAGTTAACCAGGGTTCCCAGATTTTATAGAATGAATTAGTGTTTTGCTTTAGGAAAGCTGTGAGCTTTTCCATAAGCATCACCTCATTAATCCTTTTTTTTAATCATTCCTTTGGTGGGGGGGGATAGTTTCTTCCAGGAGGCTGCAACTTCACATCTCGCCGCTGTAAGAATAAAGGAGATTAATTTCCTGACTGGTCGGTCGATTTTTTTCCATCGGCCTGGCCAGTAGGTAGGTCAGTGGATCAATAGGTAGTTCGAGGTCTGTGACCTCTTTTATTAAATTTTGAACCGTAGTCCAATACTTCTTAATTTCTGGACATGTCCACCAGATGTGAGCCATGTCCCCTTTTTGTCCACAGCCTCTCCAACAGAGATCCGATGCCAGAGGGTAGATTTCTTTTAATCTCACTGGGGTTAGGTACCAGTAAAATAATATCTTATAGATGTTCTCCTTCGTTGTGGTACATATGGAGGTTCCTGAGGCTGCTCCCCAGATTTCTTCCCAGTCTTCCTCATCAATAGTTATATTCAGATCTGCGGCCCACTTGAGCATGTAGTCATGTTTTGGGGGGTCTTCTACCGTCTCCAGTTCTGAGTAAATTTTTGAAATTAGGCCCTTTTGATCTGATTCTGTTCTACATAGTCTCGAATTTAGTGAGAGAGGGGAATTCTGGGTTTGGGGATATTTTTTGGGCAAAGTGCCTAATTTGAAGGTATTTGAATGTATCCAAATCTGGAATTTCATATTTAGCTCTCAAGTCTTGGTAGCTCAGGAGCTTCCCTAGACTCAATAGATCCACGATCGTCTTGATCCCATTCGATTTCTGTTGCTCGAATAGCCTAGATCCGCATCCAGGGGGGAATTTAGGATTATCGAAAATTGGCGTGAGTTGTGAGCTAGAGGAAGAGAGCTTATATCTGAGCTTCGCTTTCAGCCAGACCTCCCAGGTGTGTCTCATCGCTCCTAGTTTAAATTTTTGTGAAAGCATGTCTCCTCTTTCCATGATACAAAGGCATGCTGGCAGGGAAGGCATTTTGGCATGGTGGGTCTCTATTTCGAGCCAGCAGCGTTGGGTTGGATCCAAGTTTCACAGTGCCGCTTGTTTTTAATTGAGCCGCCTGATAGTATTTGTGGATATCTGGGACTCCCATGCCCCCCCTCGATCTTGATGACAATAGTACTGATCGGTCTACTCTGGGTCTTTTGCCCTGCCAAATGAAATGAAACATCCTATTTTGGATGTTTTTCAGTTCTGAGCCGGGGACGTGGATCGGAAGGGTCTGAAAAAAATATAATAATCTAGGGAGTATATTCATTTTTATGGATATCATTCTTCCGATCCACGATATCTGATAATCTTCCCATTTGCTCAAATCCTTTTTAATTTTGTCAAAGAGAGCTGGGTAGTTATGTTGATATAGTGATTGGTAGTCCTTTCATACATTCACTCCCAGGTATTTGAAGTATAAGGGACTCCATTTGTAAGTAAAATTAAGTTTGAGTAATTTCACTTCTGGCTCTGAGAGGCTTAGGTTGAGGGCCTCAGATTTTTCATTATTTATTTTGTATCCAGATATGATACCAAAGTCCTCCAGTTCCCTTTGGAGATTAGGAAGGGAAGTTTGGGGTTTGGTTAAGGTCAGGATGATATCATCGGCAAACAGGGAGATTTTATAGTTTGTTTTTCCAATTGTTATGCCCTGGATATTTATGCTATTTGGTATTTTAGCCGCCAGAGGTTCTATGGTGAGAGCAAAGAGGAGGGGGGACAAGGGGCAACCCTGCTCATACCATTTCTTATATGAAATCTCTCTGAATTTCCACCCGGAAGTCTGACAATTGCAGATGGGTTCTGGTAGAGCACTTGAACTCCCTCTAAAAATTAATCTTTAAAGCCGAATTTCTCTAACGTTTTGGTAAGGTATAGCCAATCAATTCTATCAAATGCCTTCTCTGCGTCTAAGCTTAGTAGCATTGCCTTGGAGCCTATGAAATGGACATGTTCAATTATATTAATGATTTTTTGAGTATTGTCCGAGGCCTGGCGCCCCGAAACAAACCCAACTTGATCAATATTTATTAATCTTGGTAAAATTGGATTCAGTCTATTTGCCAATATCTTGCTGTATAATTTGAGGTCATTATTCAGGATGGAGATGGGTCTGTAACTTCCACATTGTGCCGGGTCTTTCCCTTCTTTGTGAATGATGGTTAGGTTGGCTAGGGACATTGACGGAGGAATTGGGTTCCCTTCCATAAATGAGTTGAACAGATTTCGTAAATGAGTAGATAGTGTTGGGAGAAATTTCTTGTAGTAGGCATTGGAGAAGCCGTCAGGGCCAGGTGTTTTTAGATATTTTGGAAGATTTCACAGCGGTTATCAGTTCTTCTCTAGTGATCTTAGTATTAAGAAATGAATTTGGCTGTGTGGGGAACACACAGTCATCGAGAGAGTTCAAAATTGCCTCTGATCTCCCTGACTCTGAGGTCCCACTCTGCGTCTTCAGATTATAGAGTTTGGTGTAGAATTTGGTAAATTCGTCCGCTATTTTCTTCTCGTTATATAGCACCTCACCAGACTTATTTTTGATTGCCGTTATTTGGGATCTTTTTTCTATACCTCTTAACTTGGCAGCAAGAAGTCTGTCGGCCTTGTTGCCCTTGTCGTAGTACCTTTGGTCCATTTAAGGGCTTTTTCCACATTCTCAAGTTGGATATGCTTTAGCTCATTTCTAGTGGTGGTCAGTACTTTGTAAAGTTTTTTTGATGGGTTGGATTTATGTTGCTGTTCTAGATTGATTATTTTCTCGGTTAATTCTTTTATTGCTTTAACTTTCTTCTTATGAGATGCAATTGAGATAAAGTTACCTCTAATGGCCGCCTTATGGGCCTCCCATAAGATCGTGGGGGATGTAACTGACCCATAATTGTTATAGAAATACTGCTTGAGAGCTTTTTTAATCTCTTTCTCCACATCTGGGTTGTTTAGCAGAGTATCATTCAGTTTCCAGTTGTAAGAGAAAGTTTTCACAAAAGGGATGGATATAGTGAGGGTGATAGGCGCGTGGTCTGACGATGTGGTTGGGCCAATGTCCGAATTTGAGGTGGTCTCTAGAACATTCTTGGAAACTAGAAAGTAGTCAATGCGGGAATAAGTCTGGTGAGGAGCAGAGTAGAAGGTGAAATCTTTTTGACCCTGGTGTTGGGTTCTCCATATGTCTATCAAAGAAAACTCTTTAACTATCTCTCTGAACCTTTTCCCAGTATTTTGGGACTGGGGCGTATGTGACTGACCTGGGGCGAGAGATTTATCTTCGGCTGGGTTTATTACCATGTTCAGGTCGCCTCCTATTATCACAGAGGACAGATACTCAGGGTCTAATTCTTCCAGTATTTTTTCAAGAACACCGTCTGGTTCTCATTCGGGGCATACAGGTTAACCAGGGCAATTGCCGTACCAGAAAGTGTTCCATATACCACTAGAAATCTACCCTCTTGATCCACTATGGTTTTGTTAGATTGAATGGGGTTCCTTGACGGAATAAATTCGCAACTCCCCTTTTTTTACTACTAAATGAAGAGTAAAACCCCATTGGGAATGCGTTCTGAAATGTTTTGGGCGGGTCTTGAGATGTAAAGTGCGTCTCCTGAAGAAAAATAATATCTCCTCCAGACCTCTTCATTTCTTGAAGGGCTAGTCTTCTTTTCCTATTGTTTTGTAGGCCTTTTACGTTAAGGGAGACCAATTTGATTGCATATTGGCTAGTCATGAGATCTGTAATCAATGGGGTTTTTTGGGGCCTCACCTTTCCCAGTAGGGAGGTCCTGTTTTAATTCCCAATTTATAAATTGTAGTTTGGTGATTCTCACATCTTGGTATGTCTCTGAGCCTGAATCAGATTCGGCTGACCGGGGAGGGGGAGGGGTGGAAGGGGAGAACAGGGGGGGGGGGGTCCTACTGGGACAGTGTCAGCAGGGGTCTAAGTGAGAGAGATAGAAAAAGACGAGGCTTCGGAATGGCCTAGAACAAGTGTAACCGGTAGTCTACTAGCCGGCTGTTCGGCTTAGGGCCCTTGGGGTGTAAGTCCGGGACTGTCAACTCACGGGGCCGGGGAGGCGCGAACCCTTGAGTGGGCACATTGATACACCTTGCTTTTTGAGTCAGGTGTGCTGGCTCTGGGGCGAGTTGGTTGGTAGTTGATGAGAGGAGGTGGGACAGGATGCAGGGTTATGGGGGGGGAGGGGGAGTGAGGGGGTAAGTAGGAGGGGATAAAGGGGAGAGGGGAAGCTTCCAAAGGTGAGAGATATGTGCGAAACGTTCTTATTCAGTGCGATAACCAGGGGCTTGGGACAGACCATAGTTTAATGGAACATTTTCTCATCTCTAATACTACCAACAAAAACAGCTTAACATACAGTAGGCGTCGAGGCATAGTAACAGTTTTGAAACATTAGGGAAACAAAGTTTAGTACCTATTACATTTTAGTATAACATTCTAACTTTGCGGTACATTCGTCTATTTCAGATGGTCACGTAGATATTCCCAGGAGGGGGACGGGCACCGTAGCTCCGCCGGAGTATGACCCTCTGGGGTCTACCCTGTTAGTATAACCTCTTATAGGAAGGTGGAAGGGGGTAGGGTAGGCAGGGAGGGGGCGCGGGGCTTTGGGGGGTGGGGTCCTGGATGGGAAGAGGGGGGGTGGAGGAGGGGATGGGGAAGATATATATGGGAGAGGAGGGGGTAGAAAGAGGATCTCTTCTGTATTTTACGTTGTTTAAGTGATGAGAACATTTGACAGTCGGCGTCCTTAGTTGGGCTATACACTTTTTAACCTGTACAAACACCTTAGGACACTTTCATCCTAGCTCAGTGGAACAATAAACATTAACACAGTTTCATAGTTTTTAAATAGGATTGGAATCCATGCTCTGAGGGTATATCCTACTCAAATTGCAGTCAACCTCTATTTTTATTCAAGGATCTGTGCTTGAGATTCGCGGGGTCAGCTGCTCAGTCCGGTAAGGGGGAGGAGAGGACCGATGAGCTAACACCCTCCATTGCCTCTGCGGAACATAGTGTAATGAGAGGGAGGGGGTGGAGGGGCAGCGGGTGGGGGGGAGTGGGTGGATAAGGGAGAGGGGTAGGTGGGGGGGTTGACGAGGAAGGGTGAGAGGGGTGTGGTGATGGGGAGAGGGGGTGAGGGAAGGGAGGGGGGAAAGGGAGGGGGTGGGGGGGAAGGGGGAGAGATATAAGGGAGTGGAGGGGGCCGAAAGAGGAGTGCCTCTGCATTTTGCATTATTTAAGTGAAGAGAGCATTTGACAGTCAGCATCCTTAGTTGGGCTATACACTTTATAACCTGTGCTGACATGATAGGGCACTTTCATCCTACCAGTAGCTCAATGGTATATTAAACATTAAAACAGTTTCATAACAATTTCAATAGTGTTGGACACCGTGTTCCAAGGATATATCCTACTCATATTGCATTCAACATCTATTCCTATGTAAGGATCTTTGCATGAGATTCGAGGGATCAGCTGCTCATTCCTGGGAGGGAGTGGAGAGGACTGATGAGCTGACATCATCCATCATCTCTATGGAACATAGTATGTAGCTAGGGGCAGGGGGTGGTTGGGTGGGGGGGCAGGGGGTGTATGGGTGGCGGGATGGGAGGGACGGGACACAATACAAAGCTGTCCGCCGAATTTTGATATGTCCAGTGAAATGGGAATTATGAGCGTCCGTTGTTTCTTTATCTTTGGCTGCTTTGCAGTTCGGCTCTAAGGTAAGAGATATATCTGTCGGGGGGTAACCGCTTTCAGGCCAGGGGATCGGGCGGGGTGGGAGAGAGTAGCGCACCTACCCTGACATGTGGAACCTCTAAGGAGGTATTATCCCCCCCCCCCCAGAGTCCCCACAAACCCTCCGTTCCTTCGGGACCGCCAGAGACGAGTAGGGGCTGCATGCAGACTCAGTTGGACTCCAGGGACCCTCGGTCAGGGCCCCTTCTCTCGAGCTAGCACACCAGATCACCTGCGGGGCATCTGGGAACTCCGGTGAACGGGGCGACGTGAAGACATCAGGGCATCCCTGGCGGACGGAAAGACATCAGGGGGTCTCGCGATGTCACTCCGTCTCGTGGGAGGGAGCCTGAGGGACGATTCAAGTGGCGGGCATCCTCTGGGGCGACGGGACAGCGGAAGCCATTTCAGGATTGGAGGCAGAGGCTCAGCGGTTCTTCAATCCGGGGATTTGCAGGTAGGTCAAATATTTATTTATTTATGGCCACAGTTTGGTGGAGAGCGGCGATTCTCTCGGGGCTTGCTTTCCTCCTGTCCCCGAGCTGGCGGAGACTCCAGCCACGATGTCGGGGGGGGTCAGTCCTAGCGCCTGGGAAAACGGTAACATATCCTCAGGATGTCGCATGGTCAAGAACCTTCCCCCCTTGCTGACAATCAACTTAAAGGGGAAACCCCGCCGGTATTTTACCTCCTTTTCTCGTAGAAGGGTGGTGAGGGGCTTCAGTTCCCTGCGCCGGATGACGGTTAGTCTCGAGAGATCGTTAAACAGTTGGAGGTTTTCCTCCTTGAAGGTAAGGTGCTCTTTCTCGCGACAGGCCGCTATGATCTTTTCTTTGGAGGAATAACTGTGCATTCTCACAATTATATCGCGTCTCCTTTTTGGGTCATCTGATTTTGGCCCTAGGGCACGGTGGGCCCTGTCGATCTCTAGGTCCTTCTCAGGAATATCCTTGCAGATCGTTGCAAATAGCTCGAGCAGGTACGGTTTAATTTGAGAGGGGGAAATCGTTTCAGGGACATTTCTGACACGTAGATTCTGTCGTTTATCCCGATTTTCCTGTTCTTCTTGGCTTTCTTTCAATGTCACTATCTCCTCTCCTAGGCGGATTATTTCTTCTTCTGCCGCTGTCTGCCGTGTCAGGGTTCCCTCCACCTTTGTTTCAATCTCCGTTGTTCTCGCTGTTAGGGTAGAAATCTCTTCCCTGATGTCCTGCACTGCCTCCTTTAAGTCTGCTTGTAGTGACAGATGGAGTTTGGAGCGCATAGAGGCGAAGAGCTCTTCCATGTATTCTCTTGTTACTGGTTCTCCTGCCTCCGGATTCTCTCCTGGCTGATTTCGGGCACTCGCAGATGTTGCCGGGCCTCGTGCTCCACCGCCATCTTGTTTTTCTCCCGGCTCCTCTGTTCTCCTCTGAGGTGGTGAGAAGTATTTTGTTACCCCTTGAGTTGTGGGTTTTTTCCCTTTGTTGGACATTCTGGGTACTTTCATCCTTACCCTGAGCCTAAAATCGGTGAGAAACACGGGCGGTGTACATAGCTTTATTACTTTTTATGCAAGCAGATCCACGGAGCTCCACGCTTACCTAGCCATCCCTGGTGACGTCACCAGAAGCCCCCCCCACAAAATATGTTTAAGATCCAATTCAGTGTTCATTCCGTGGGGAGACAGTGTGCCTAATGTATAAATCCATTCTTCCTTGAAAGGTTGCAGACCCCTGCCTTAGGCAATCAATACAGTAACAAATACAAATGATCATTTTAAAACATAAAAGTCACTGAGCTTCTAGAAACAAATTTCAGGTCTTTGGTGGCCTCCATCAAAGTCATTCGGGACACTGGATATCAAGGGGCAACAACCGTAGAACTATATGGGTTAAAAAGTGAGCATTTTGTTAATTAAGCAGTGAGAGAGTACATTTTGCTCAGTATTTTATTAGTGATTTGCTTCGTCATTTTGATTGAAACATAAATAATTTCAGTTATATTTTTTGTTTACTCCTGTTAGAGAACTTCTTGAAGGAGGAGCACAGCGAGAGCTCTGATATATCCAGAAACCATCCGAATTGTCGCAGCCCTGAAATGCCAAAACCAAATGATTCTTGCCACACGTTGGACACATGCAAGGAACCAGTGCCATCAGAGAATTCCTTTAATTGTACAGAGTGTGGGAAACAAGTCAGTAGTAAGAGGAGCCTCCTAAGACATAAGAATATTCATACAGGGAAGAAACATTTTAAATGTAAAGAGTGTGGGAAACAATTCAGCAGTAAGGAATATCTCATCAAACACCAGAACATTCATACTGGGAAGAAACCTTTCAAATGTGGCGAGTGTGGGAAATGTTTCTCTCGGAAGATTGCCCTCATTGAACATAAGGGGATTCACACAGGGGTAAAACCATTCACATGTACAGTGTGTGAGAAAAGTTATTCACGGAAGATCAGCCTCCTCGAACATGAGAGGATTCATACAGCGGCAAAACCATTCCCATGTACAGAGTGTGGGAAAAGCTTTTTATGGAGGACCGCCCTCATCCAACACAAAAAGATCCACACAGGGGAGAAACCTTTCCAATGTACAGAGTGTGAGAAACAATTCAGTAGTAATGGCAGCCTCCTCAAACACCAGAAGATTCACACAGGGGAAAAACCAAAACCATTCTTGTGTACAGAGTGTGGGAGAAGCTTTTCACTGAAGAGCGACCTCCTTGTACACCACAGGATACACACAGGAGAGAAACCTTTCCAATGTACAGAGTGTGAGAAACAATTCAGTGTTAAGAGTAGCCTCTTCAGACACCAGAGGATACATACAGGGGTTAAACCTTTCACATGTGCAGAGTGTGGTTACTGCTTTACATCGAAGAGGAGTCTCCGTGAACACAAGAGGATTCACACAGGGGAGAAACCTTTCACATGTACAGAGTGTGGGGAACAATTTCGTATTAAGGATTTACTCCTCAAACACCAGATAATTCACATAAAGCTTGTCTCGTGAGAGTTACCTCAAAACACCACAGGATTCATACAAGTGATAAACCACGAGTGTGAAAGGGTCTGGCAAAGAGAGGAGGGGGTGAGCAGAGAGAGGGATTAAAAAATAATGACTAAAGTGGGGAGGGAACTTTGACATTTTGTCCCAGTAGAAGAGGGTGCAATAAATGAAGGGAATATCACACGTTTCTCTGGGCATACAGATTTTGGTATAAGTAAATTGGCAAGTGGAAAAGAGGATAACCGTACGTGTTCAATTTTCACCCAGCATTTAGGGTCAATAGACATATGCCTATCAATGAGTAGCAATCTGGACTGCTGCCAAATGCAGTGTAAAGTTAGGAAGAGCTAGGCCTCTGTATCTCCACACAAACAAGATTTTATTAAATGGGCCTTAAGCTGAGTTAAGGTGTATCAGCATTAAGTAAGTATTAATGAATGCACACATTCTTCTGTACCAGCTGCTGTCAGTCTGATTGCCTCACTCATTCTTTGTTTTCTTTCAGTGTAAGTACTGCTGTAAACCCCTGTAGGGGACTAACACCAACACTAGTACCAATTGCAGACTTTTAAAACACTCTTTTGTTAGAAAATTATATCTAAAAAAAAATCGCTAAATAGATTATTGTGATTTGTTTTTATGGGATGTAGAGTTTGAGAATAAAATAGCTTATTGGTACAGTATCATGTAGTTTTTGCAAACTTTGTGGTTTTTCATGAAAATATAAAAGATACAGAGAGCGCACCAGAGATCAGTATAAAGGTATGTATTACAAGTATATAAAATGTATATGAACACTTACAGTTAGGTTTGTAAAAGTGAATGAAGAGGCTATACCCAAGTGGAGAAAACATCAGGGATCAGCTGTTCCTTCACTTTTACGGCTGCTCGTGGCTGATATGCAAATGTGACGGAGCCGGGACTATGGAGTTTTAGCATTGGTTACAATAACGGTCAGAATTTATATTAGGCGCTAGTGTGTCTTCAAAATGTAAATGCAATGTAACCCGTCTCTTATTGCTGTTCATTTTCGTATGATCCGATATGATATCATACTGCATGTACTGTAATGGTAATTGAATGAAACCCATCTTGAGATGACTAAAAAGTATTTTAAATGAGAAATATTTTTATTAGATAACAGTAAGTGACTGAATTAATAATTATCCAGACATAGACTGGGGCAATGAGATTAGCATTGCAACAAAAGGAAACCGATTTCTGGGGGTGCTTAAAGACAATTACATGACCCAAGTGATTTAGGAATCCCGCGTTTGGTAATGTCAAACAATGTAGAAGTAATAACAAATATTCAAGTCCGGGAACATTTGGGTAACAGTGATCATAACATTGTTTAATTTGAAATAAATTATCAAAAAACAGATTACTTGGGTTCAATAAAGACCTTAAAATGTTGAAATAAACTGAGGACTAATCTACAGGGAATACATTGGGATGATGTTTTTGCAGGGAAAAATGTGGAAGATAAATGGGCAGTCTTTAAAACATTGTTATTGTAATGAGAATGGAGTTTATTGTTTTTCTGATGGCCAAGGTGCATGATGGGTTAACTTTTGTCTCTTACAGGCATGCTTAAATGTAGTTAATTTGGCTGTGAACAGGATACAGGAGGGAAAGTTACTGTTATTATGAGAGGCTCTGGAGATGTGTGGGAGTCCCCTGGGAGCGGGAGTCCCCTGGGAGCAGCCTCCCCTCTTGCCTTCCTAACTGGGATGTTGGCTGAATGCCTGGATGTGTTCTCTGATACATTTGTACAGCGCAGAAATGTGCCAGGCTCCCAGCTGTGACAAAGCTGATCGTATACTCAGGACTGCGCGCAGTACAAATTGATCACAGAAAAACAACTATTGACCAGGCAGTTCATCTTAACCGATGATGGGAGTCCACTGGTTGTTGATGACATCATGAGCGGTATCCTGAGTGCCATAGAATGCTGAAAAATATCCGCAGCCAAGTACCCAATAAATTATATTTAGTCATAACAACTGGTGTTGGGGTTATTCATGTGTGCCCTCGTGGCTGAGATCGACAATCTGAATCAATCTCTTGAACAAGTAATTTTCTTGTCGGAACAGTTAGAAAAGCACACTTATCAGTGTATGCTCTTGCGTAATAAATATAAAGAAACAGGTCTAAACCAATGTGGCTAAATAAGCAGGTAAGGGTGAAAAGGGAAAAGAGGTAGGCGAATAGATTCTCAAAGTCAGAAGGGCCGGAGGCATCATATCAGAATTATAAGGAATGTAACGAGTTACAATAGGGCAAAATTAGCAAAAATGGATAATTAAAAAAGGATTGCACTAGAAGGTAAGATCAACCCTAAAAATATATTTTAAATATTTTAATAACAAAAAAATTAGAAAAGAAAATATAGGACCCCTTTCCGTGTGAGATGGCCAGGCAGATTATTGAAGCTATGAAAAAATCAGAGGTATTAAACAAATTCTTTGCCTCTGTGTTTACCAGGGAAGAATCAATTACAATAATACGATAGTAGTACCGCATGAAGAAGCCACAACCTCTATTTTAACAACCAATTGGTTAAATGAATAAGAAGTTCATAGGGGGCTTGATAAGATTAAAGTAAATAAGGCACCTGGCCCCGATGGCATACATCCAAGAGTTTTTAAGGAGTTCTTCAGTAATAGCCAAACCATTACATTTAATATTCAAGGACTCCATTCCCACAGACTCAGTACCACAAGATTTGTGTAAAGCAGATGTGGTGCCTATATTAAAAAATGGAGCTAGATCACTACCAGGGAATTACAGACCTGTAAGCCTGACATCAATAGTGGGGAAGCTACTTGAAGGTTTAGTATGGGATAATATTCAGGAACACCTAGTGGAAAACTAAAGACATTATGGAACTAGCGAGTGCAGAGAAGAGTCACCAAATTAATAAGGGGGATGGATAATCTGATTTATGAGGAGAGGCTAGCTAAATTAGATTTGTTTACATTAGAAAAGAGGCATCTAAGAGGGGATATGTTAACTATATATGAATATATTCGGGGGCAGTACAAGGCGCTTTCAAAAGAAATATTCATCCCAAGGGCAGTACAAAGGACTCGGGCCATCCCTCAAGTTTGGAGGAAAGGAAAAGGTTCTTTACAGTAAGAGGGGGAAAAGTAATGCACTCACATTGGGCGAGGTTAAACGAGCATTTCGGTTGTTTAAGTGAACCACACTGATGTGCAGGAATCTCTGCTAGCAGAATATATCTGATGGTGCAGACCTTCTCCTATGACAGGACTCGCAGCGTTAGTGCAGGCTCCTCAGCGACAGGATATTCTTCTCCAATGGCAGGATTCGCAGCGTTAATGCAGGCTCCTCAGCGACAGGACATTCTTCACTTTCTTATCAAATAGAGCAATAGGGGAGCCCCTGCTACTGCCACAGATAAGGTATTTGGTGAACGGTGCTTTCGGGTGTGAGCAATGGTAGATTTGAGATAGAGAGAGAACCCAAATGTAGCACTCGAGTTCACCCTCTGGTGATAAATGTAACAATTAAAACATACTTTATTAATCTGCAACAAATAAATAAAATAAAGGGTGTTAAAACAAACGACGACCTGAAGGTATTCAGATCCCAATGCTGAAAGCCATATAGGCTCAGGATCCTAAGTAATAGTGTGTACTCGGTAAATCCAGGTGACACACTATGCAACAGTCCTACCAGGATAAGGCCTTGCCCCCACTGCCTGCTACAGCGTCCGCTGTGACGGACGCTGCGCTCACGAGAGCCCTCCTCGCAATGGCGCCGGGCCCGCTGCGAGGGGGGGCCGCAGCGCTCGCGCGAGAGCTACTCCTGCTCTCAATAGAATTGAGAGCAGGAACTCGCGTCGAGCGGCTAGGCACGCCCCCCGGCGGTTCAGCCAATGAGGGCGAACCTGCCGGGTGACGTCATGGCCGCGCCCCCGTCACTCCTCTGCCACGCCCCCCCTGGTCTCTGCTCCTGCAGTGAGCTGCAGACCGGGGAATCGCCGGAACGCGCAGCCAAAAGCGCGGGCGCGCATTAGAGCGCCGTGACCGGGGCCTTAGCTTAAGAGGAAGCTGCCAGACACTGACTCCTCCCCCTCACTGCATGTGACCCAAAGCTCTGCACAGGAGAGACAGAAGTGTATAGAAACTAAAGCAAGAATCTTCACCAAGAGTCTTAGCAACACATTTATTTTACGATGACATCCCCAAAACAGTTTTTGATAAGAAAGTGAAGAATATCCTGTCGCTGAGGAGCCTGCACTAACGCTGCGAGTCCTGTCATAGGAGAAGGTCTGCACCATCAGATATATTCTGCTAGCAGAGATTCCTGCACATCAGTGTGGTTCACTTAAACAACCGAAATGCTCGTTTAACCTCGCCCAATGTGAATGCGTTATTTTTCCACCTTTGACTGTTTTAAACAGTATTATACTATTGTGTTGTTTCTTTTTTCTCTATATATTTCCTATTTTGATGAGTTTGTGCGCATTTGGAACTTCCCTCCTCAACCAATACAAGTGGCTCTGAACGAACCCATTTGCGGTCCAGTGCGGCACCCATCAAGGAAATCTACATAGTTGGACTTTTACGTATCCTTCCGGTTCACAGTTTTTTGCGCTTGTTCTTCCCCCTTTTATTTCTTTACAGTAAGGGCAGTTAAAATGTGAAAATAATTACCCATGTAGAGTGGGATGGCAAATACAATAGATCTGTCTAAAAAAAGGTTGGATATTTTTGTGGAAAGGTGTATACAGGGATTTAACAAATAAGTGAACATGGGAAGGATGTTGATCCAGGCAGTAATCTGATTGCCAATATTTGTAGGCTAGAAGGCATTTTTTCCCCCCTTATGAGATATCATTGGATGATGATATTTCACTCAGGTTTTTTGTTTGCCTTCCTCTGGATCAACATACTGTAAGTACTGTAATTCGGTATAAGTCTATTTTATAAAATGCTTATACAGTGCGTTTTTCGTTACTTTCCTATATTACCCAATATAATGTCTTGTAACTGCTTTACTTTAAAATATGGATTAAGGATAAATAGGATAAAGTATCTGTCATCTAAATTTTTCATAGGTTCAACTTGAGGATGAAAAAAGACATACAGTACGTCTATCATCTACCATGTAACTACTTTATGAAGAATACAATAATACATATTTATTTGCTTTTGTTCCAAATGTACAATCTTCTTTCTGCATCTTCAGGCTGGCTGGCTCTTGGACATCTTCACCTGTAAAGAGAAAATATTCTATATTAATAATCGCAAATAAATACATTAGTGTACGGCGCGAATTACATGTGTGTTACGTATGCGTATGTTTCTGTGCATGCGTGTCTATGGAACCTAGCTGAAATGCATATGCATCATTGAAATTTTGTGCATGCGTCTCTATGGAACCTGAATGAAACGCATACAGTATGTTAAAAAAAAATATATATACTGTCTATTACCTGAGAGTGTTGCTGGATGTGCTTCCTGCACAAATACAGTGTTGTAATTGGCCCCCTAACCCTACAAAATGAAGACAAGCATTAAATAATGACTACACATGAATGTTTGCAACTTTTAAATACAGGACTAGAATAAGACAATAATAAAATCTTCTTTAACCACTAACTGACATCTTATTGTTGCTTCTTTTACATGTTGAAATATCACATACTGTAATTGAGATTGTTTTTGAGGAAAAAAAATACTGTAGATGTATGAATTATAAAGTACAGTACATTACCGGACAGTATTGATGGATGGGTTTCCTTCATGAACACGGTGTTGTCATCGTCCGACAAACTTGTAAAACAATAATGAAAATAAATAATTAAACAATATCTGCAATAAAGTACTCAATTAAAAACATTTTCTGTAAAATGTATTAGATTAAAAACATTTTAGAATAAACTTCATTTATTTTGGAAAGATAGTCTTCTTTGCCTGAAGCACTCCATCTTTGAGCCCTATAATACAGCGAAAGGGCATTGATGGTGTCTTTGATAGATTTTAGATTCCATGGAATGTACCAACATGAGGGTGAGAAACTATTTGTGTTTTTGTGCAGACTGGAGATGGCTTTACTGAAGGTCGTGAGGAATAAGGGTATCACTCCTGAATGGTATTGCGCCCAAGTGAAACAATTGATCAGGAGGCTACAATCTTATTGTTAGGTAGGAAGAATGTACAGAGACAGTAGGAGGGCATTCTGGTAAGTGCGTCTGCAGGGGGCCAAGCTTTATGTATCATGTGTATAGTATTAGCCACGGTGCTACTCATATGCTTCTTTAAGCAAGTGTGTCTTAAGGTGGGTCTTAAAGGTGGATAGAGAGGGTTCTAGTCGGGTATTGAGGGGAAGGGCATCCCAGAGGTGTGGGGCAGTCGGTGAGAAAGGTTTAAGGCGGGAGAGGGCTTTAGATACAAAAGGGGTAGAGAGAAGGCATCCTTGAGCAGAGTCGGGTTGGTGCATAGCGAGAAATTAGGGCTGAGATGTAAAGAGGAGCAGAAGAGTGTAAAGCAGGCTCCAAGAAAAACAGATTCGGGCCGCATGGGTAATATCATCATCATCATCATCATCATCATCATCATCATCATCATCATATCTCCCCCAGCACCTCTCATCATCATCATCATCATCATCCTCATATCTCCTCCAGCACCCCTCATCAATCTCTCCCAGCACCCCTCATCATCCTCATATATCTGCCCCAGCTCCCCATCATCCTCATATCTCCCCCAGCACTCATCTTCATATATCTCTCCCTGCACCCCTCATCATCAATCTTTGCGACTCACCCTCTATCTCACACCCCCATCTCTCCCCCTCACCCATACACAATACGCCCCCTCAACATAACACACAATACCCCCTGAAGACCACACACATCCCACCCCCCTGCACCTCACCCCCTATGCACCTCCCCCCTGCACCTCACATCACTCTCCCCCCTGCATCTCACATCACCCAACTACACCTCCCCCCTGCACCTCACATCACCCCACTACACTTCCCCCCTGCACCTCACCTTCCCCCTGCACCTCACCTCACCCCCCCTGCACCTCACCTCCCCTGCACCTCACATCACCCCACTACACCTCCCCCTGCACCTCACCTTCCCCCTGCACCTCACATCACTCTCCCCCTGCACCTCACATCACTCCACTGACACTGCCACACTGCCACTGCCACTCTGACACACTGTCACTGACACACTGCCACACTGCCACACTACCACTGACACATGGACACTGCCACTGACACACTGACACTCTGCCACAGCCACACTGATACTCTGCCACTCTGACACACTGCCACTGACACACTGACACACTGCCACTGACACCCTGCCACAGCCACACTGACACTCTGCCACTAACACACTGAACAGCGCCACTGCCACTCTGACACACTGCCACTGCCACACTGCCACTAGCTCTGAGGAGCAGCTGCAGGGGGGGGGGGTCCTACCTTTCACTGTGGAGCGTGGCTGGAGGGAGGGGGAGCCATCTTGGTCCCTGGCAGCAGGCACCTCACTTCCTGCTCTCACTAACAGGCTCCGCTGTCACTAACCCCGCCCCCACCCTCTGCAGTCAGACCGTCCTTAGCTCTGTTCCTTCTCTCCTCTCTGCCTGCAGGGGATCGCATCAAACTGCTGGCGCTCCTTTCCTAATAGTCAGAGCGGGCTCGGGGTTGGAGGGGTGGAGGGAGGGCATCACGATGCTAGCGCTCCTTCAATGTGTCGGCAGAGCGGGCTCGGGGTTGGAGGGGTGGAGGGAGGGCATCACGATGCTAGCGCTCCTTCAATGTGTCGGCAGAGCGGGCTCGGGGTTGGAGGGGTGGAGGGAGGGCATCACGATGCTAGCGTTCCTTCAATGTGTCGGCAGAGCAGGCTCGGGGTTGGAGGGGTGGAGGGAGGGCATCACGATGCTAGCGCTCCTTCAATGTGTCGGCAGAGCGGGCTCAGGAGGGGGTGGGGAGCGTGTCAAAATGCTGACGCTCCTTCCCTCCTGTGTCTGCAGAGCGGGCTGGTGTGGGGCATCGCGGGCCGTACAGGGAGTCCAGGCGGGCCGCATGTTGTGCAGGCCTGGTGTAAAGCTTTAAAAGTGAAGAGGAGAATTGAGTGCAGGATTTGATAGGAAGCCAGGAGTGTGATTTCAGCAGGGGAGACGTTGACACAGATTCAGGAAAGAGTAGAGTGATTCTGGCAGCAGCGTTTAGGATAGATTGTAGGGGAGACAGGTGAGAGGCTGGAAGGCCGGACAGCAGGAGGTTACAGTAATCGAGACGGTTGAATGACCCTCTATTTGCAACTCTGAGAAAAGAAAGCGTCTCCCCCAAAGTTTCTAGAGCTATTACGAGGAATACGGGATGAGGAAGAGCAGATGGTGCTCCGGACAGGGAGGTCCATTAAGAGTGTAGCAGCATTTAGCCAATGGAGATCAGCAGATAGCGTGGCTTGTGTTTGAACCACTGAAGGACAGACGCTGACCCCCATAGGCCAGGTGAGGAGCAGCCGAACACGGACCGAGCAGGTGTAGAATTAAAATGTAGAACCTTATTGGGAGAAATAAATTTGGTATAAGTCTATTTTATAAAATGCTTATACAGTGCGTTTTTCGTTACTTTCCTATATTACCCAATATAATGTCTTGTAACTGCTTTACTTTAAAATATGGAACAGAGAGGCATGTGACGGACATACAGGACCCCACTAGTACAGATGCTTCCCTTGAAATGGGGGAGCTGGCCTGTCAATCCTCATGATGCCCCTTTATGTCTGGTTTGTTGGAATAATGTTACTTTATGTCGCATATAACTGTTTAACTATCAGAAACCATAAGGTAACGCCCAGTGTTGTAATACATTGAGATTTTATGCATGCACACCTTTTACCCCTTGGTATTAACTAGACTGCTTAGTTTAAGTTTTTCAGTGCATTTGTGTTATATCAGACGGATGTTTGACTGTATGGAAATGCTACTCTTGCTTGCAGCTGAAGGAAATAAAAGTTTTCAACAGATTTGCTTTACCTAAAATCAGAGCGGATTTCGGTTCTTCCATAATATTTGGTGTCATGACTCTGATGGCTAAAGCTTCGTGGGGACCCCAGGAGTATCAGCATGTCTTTTTTACCCGAAAGGTAAGCAAACCTTGTTTATTTAAAAAAAAAAAACAAAACAAAAAAAAAAAAAACTGTTTTTTTGTGGGTTCCTGGGTAAAGAGATGTGTAAGTACGCTGGGTCCTATTTTTGCGACACCATCCTTTTATTGTAACCATTTAAGCAATCTGTTGGACAACTTTTGGTAAAACCGGTTAAAACCTCTGCGGGTGGGATAATCTGAGATTCTGTTTTCAGAATGAAAACACCCTGGTTTCACTTGGTTGAAGAAATCCAAAAGTAGCACATAGAATAAATTCAGATACTGACTCACCCTCTGGCTCCCGTTTTTTTAGAATTACTGAGGAACAGATTTTCACCAAAATTAGAGAAAAAGAAGGAGAAGAGAATAGAGATAAAAGACAGCCCTGTAGGAAAAACGAAAAGAGCATTACCAGACGAGGAACAAGAGGAGGATCCAGGATCAAAGAGAAGGGATCCAAGTGTAGATCAGGGGTCTCCCTAGACAAGGGAATCTTTAACCTATCTACAGTTATTCTAAAGAGTGTTAAACAAAGGTCTCACTTTTTCAAGGTCTAGTGGCCCAGATGGATTTCAGTTATATACAGATCTTCACAATTTGTGAGAAACATGACGCTCAAGAGGCATTTTGCCAAGATTGACGGCGAAGCTCTCCCAATGGTAGATGATAAGAAGTGTGGGGCAGATCCTGCCAATAATGTAAACTAGGGCCTAGTTTGTAAACATACTCCTTTCAAGGCAAGATCAAAGTTTTATCCAGCCCACTCTAAAGGGCATCATATTGACACATTCTTCAATATGTTTAATAACGATTTCTCCAGATTGGTGAAAACACATAAATCTGGCATAATATTAGCATGAAAGAAAAACTGAGCCCTTAAATTTTTGAAAGCCAATGATAACCTCATTATAAGACAGGCCGATAAGGGGGGCGGTGTTGTCCTCCAGAATCGTAAGGATTACAAACTGGAGGCCCACCGTTTGTTGTATGATACCTCTTTTTATAGAGTGATATCAAAAGACCCTACAAGTAAGTTCATCAACCTTTTAAGGGAATTATTGGATGAAGCACTGGCCAATACTGTGATTACCAAGGCTGAATTTGATTTTTTGTTTTACCTAAAATACATAAATCTATCACCAACCCTCCTGGATGCCCCATAATCTCGGGAATAGATTCTCTAACTGCGAATCTTTCGCAGTACGTGGACTTTTTTCTCCAGGTATATGTGGGTCTTTTGCCATCCTATTTGAAGGATACGTCATCGGTCCTGCAGACTTTTCAGGATTTTGAGTGGAAAAGCACGTACAGATGGATTACCTGTGACGTGCAGGCTCTCTACACTCACATTCCGCATGATAAAGGACTGCAGGCGGTGAGATCCTTTTTAGAGGCAGACGTATTATTACATCATCTGAACACCAAATTTATTTTGAAGTCTATTGAGTTCATATTAACCCACAATTATTTCATGTTCCTCTCAGAATTCTTTGTACAGGTTTGCGGAACTGCTATGGGCACACGATTTGCACCTAGTTTTGCAAACCTGTACAGGCATACCCCGGTTTAAGGACATTCACTTTAAGTACACTCGCGAGTAAGTACATATCGCTCAATAGGCAAACGGCAGCTCACGCATTCGCCTGTCAGCACGTCCTGAGCAGCAATACCGGCTCCCTACCTGTATTGAAGCTGTGCACAAGCGGGGAGTCTATAGAGCCTGTTACACATGTGTTATTTACATCAGTTATGCACGTATATGACGATTGCAGTACAGTACATGCATCGATAAGTGGGAAAAAGGTAGTGCTTCACTTTAAGTACATTTTCGCTTTACATACATGCTGTGGTCCCATTGTGTACGTTAATGCGGGGTATGCCTGTATATGGGACAACGGGAATCACAGAGTATTTGGAGTGACAACAATTTCAGACAGAACATGATTGTCTGGCGTCGCTTTATTGATGACATTCTCTGTGTCTGGGAGGGGGATGACTCCTCCATAAGCTCCTTCCTTGTCTATTTGAATGACAATGTGAGAAACCTTATTTTTACACATGTTACTGACCCAATAAGTATCAACTTTCTAAATTTAAGGTTGACCGCATTGAATAATGGTAGGATCTCTACCAAAGTCTTTTTTAAGGAAATGGATGCTAATAACCTGTTAATGGCCAATAGTAACCATAATAGATCATGAATCACCAATATCCCTAGCGGTTAATTTATCAGGATTAAAAAGGAACTATAGTGGGGAACAAGACTTTGAGGATCAGGCCCAACTTCTACTAGATAGGTTTCTAGAGAGAGGGTACTCCAGCACTAATCTGCATAAAGATCTAGCTATAGTCAGATGTATGGATAGGCAGTCCATGTTGGTCCCTAGAGTTAAGGACAAAACAAGGGGTTTAGGTAATTTAGTGGAGGTGCCCTTCATTACCACCTTTAACTCTGTGAACAGGAAGATCGAAAAAATCGTTCAAAAACACTGGGGAATTTTGTGTAACGATCCAGTTATAGGTGATCGTATTCCAGATGCCCCTAAATTAATCTATAGGAGAGCAAAAAACCTTGAGAATTCATTGGCCCCGAGTGATGTGGGAAATACTCAGGCTAAACCCAATATGAATTCTTGGCTAAGTGATAAACCTATCGGTAATTTTCAGTGTGGGAAATGTTCGGTATGTAAACATTTACACAATGAGAGAAAAACATTTAAGTCATTTGCTAACGGTGAGAGCTTTGCCGTCGATACTTTTATTAATTGTAATTCCACTCATCTGGTCTATCTGGTTAATTCTGAGTGTGGTCTTCAATATGTAGGCCGCACCAAAAGATGTTTAAAGATTCGCATACAGGAGCATATTAGAAATATAAAATTGGATATGAGAAACATAGTTTATCTCGCCATTTTGCGACATATCACAATAAGGATCCATCTAAACTAATGTTTAAGGGAATTAAAACTGTCCCTAGGGAAAGGAGAGGAGGTGACAGAATTAAGAGTCTCTCTTATCAAGAAACTTTCTGGATATACAAACTTGGATTTCTTGCCCCTAAAGGGTTAAACGAAGACATAGATATTTGGTCTCTCTATTGATCTTTATTATTCCCTGATGCTATGTGTCTCCTTATCATTTTTATCTGTGCTTACCAATATGCTGCATTTCTATCCTGTTTCTCTAATTATGACATTTTTCTCTTTCAGAATTTGTCCCAAAGTGTGTATACTTTGTATTTTTATGCATTCATTTTTTTAACGTTGTTATTTTTATTCAATGTTTGTATAAGGTTGCATGGCATTCTCCTGCAAGTTCACTGATTGGCCTGGTAATTTGAGAACAGAGCCAATGACTGCGGGATGCTGGGTATATAGATATCCGTGTCCACCCAGACTTTCACATTCCATGAAGAAGTAGCTCCCCGCAACGAAACGCGTTGGAATTATTGCCATACAACTTATTCCAAACCATTGGTGCTGTGCTTAGTACTGTACGTGTGTTCTCCCCCGCCACTACCCGTCGCCCTCCTGTCTTAGTTATCGCTCTACGCCGCCCTGGACTATTCACCTAACTCCGGAGAGGGAGAAGAGTCTCAGACGTCATCAGTGGACATCTAACAGACCTTAGCGACGTACCTGAAGTGCGTGGAGTGAGCGTGCGTGGTACACGGAGTTCTTCATACTCTATTACGGGACCTTACACTGGACCCTCCACAGGCTGACACTCGGACGAGCGAAGTGCTACACAAAGCTCCATGGAGACTCTACTGCTTGATGGTTGCTGATGTGCTTTTTCTGTTCCAACCGTCTCCACTGAAGAGTTATGTCATGCAGCAATCCAGTGGACTCAGTGTGTGGTAACCCCACTAATCAATCCAATGCTTGTTTATTTTACCATTTTGATGTACACTACCGACACACTTTATTGAAGTGTGGTCGGTACCGCAAGCTGGGAAATCTCCCGGCTTGCTAGTGGCCGCCCCTCGGCGTGCCGCGCGTCATAGACGCGCGGTCACGCGTCATCGGGAGCGTGCGCCCGCTGCACGCGTGTCCAGGGGCTCCCCGAGGGAGCCCTGGTGTCCCGCGATCGCGGGACAGCGGCAGGGGGTTCCGGGGGACCCGGCGGACCCGGCAGCGGTAGGGAGAGCGCCCCGATCGGAGGGCGCTCTTCCACTGCTTCGGCGTGCGCCCGTCACACTCGGGCGCGCGCCAGGCTACTGCTGCGGCACAGAACGGGCAAATGCTCGAATAAACTGTGCCGCAGCAGTACACAGAACCTTTAACTTTTTATCAGAATAATACATTTTATTTTACTTCACTATGTGCGTTGTGCGCCTTGTTTTTGTTCCCCTTCACCAGCCACAGGGGTGTTGAGCCACCCTTTCACGAAGGCTGCAGACG